>NC_083461.1:13003070-13185570 GCF_030014155.1 Tachysurus vachellii | reverse complement strand
ATACTTATGAACTCATAGATCAGTACTTACAATACCTTCTGGACATCTTTAATGGGCAAAAAAAGATGATTCCATGGGAAAAGACTAGACAGCGCCCCCGTGTGGGCATCATATGCATGCACCGTCCTGTGGGCGGGGCCACAGCCGCAGCCGGATCCTAGTGGTCAAAGGTTGGACAGGTAAGGTGGTGTAGACAGTTGGACTAGATGTTATCGGATTTCTTCAATAGCGTGTCTGTAACTTGCTGTCATCCATCCGGCCTCTACGTGCCCATCCGGCTACAAGGAACAAACACTCCCATCGTTAGGAATCCAGGCAACCTGCAAGAAAGTAGCAGAGTTTAGAAAGATGTGGAATGTGATGGGTGTGAAATGGGTGGAATGTCGTGTGTGTGTGTGTGTGTGTGTGTGTGTGTGTGTGTGTGCGCGGGTGAGAGAGCGTGCCTGTGCCCTGCAGACTTCACTGTAAGGGTGCAGCTGGTGCTCCTGAGCAGTGGAAGTGAACATTGAGCCACTTGGCATCACGGCGGTGCCACACGCGCGTCTCCTCAGACTGGCAGGTGCGCGGGTGGCCCTGACTGTCAATGTACTGCGTCAGGCGGATGTAGGCGATACATGCTGCATCCTCTCCAATCAGGTGCACATGAGGGTTCAGGATAGTGGTGTGCACTGGCTTGTTGTTCTTACTCAACACTAGATGAGACACAGCCATTTTCAAACATAAGGCAAATGGAAAATTATGATTTTATTCATTTCAATAACTCCTAACTAAAAAAGACATACTATGTAAGAATGATGAAATATTATAACTTACAGTTCTCAAAGTAAAACTTGTGGAAATCCATCCCTTCCACCAGGTTACCCAGAGCTTCAGGCTCAAATGAAGTCAACCCAGGGTCACAGATTCTCCTTAAAAGACATTTCAGCACGTTGAGTTCTTAAAATCTGCACAATGCTATCAGAAGTCATGTCTGTTCAGTATTGTAAGAGACGCTGTGTTGGTGTCTCGCTTACGTGTAAGCCTCAAAGTCTCCATTGTTCACAGCCTCGATTAGCTGCTCAGTGATCTTGATAATCTCTTGCTTACGAGCTACACAGCAGACAAGAAAAAGAGGAAAAAGGATGAAGAGTCATTTTTAAAGCTTCTTACGATCAAAGACACTGATAACTGTTTTACTAAAGCTTTGGGATGTGGTGTGTGTGTGGGGGGGTGTGTGTGGGTGTGTACATACATACGTACATGCGAGTGTATGTGAATTAGTACAAATCCTTAAACACGTCCTCATATGACAAAAGGAGCCCTACTACCCCCTCAGTGTGTCAACAGGCATACTCTGCATGTGTATGTCTGTTCTAAACTACCCAAAGCACTTACACTTGGCTGTGGCCACACTCCTGACCCCCTGAGCCGAAGCATAAGGAACAGAGTGAGCACAGTCTAATTCGGGGCACGAAGAATGTCCCGAACTGTTCCACGCCATGCGCTTTATTTCATGCCCCACAGCTGCAACACACAATACGGACCACAACACCACTCTGATGACAGCAGAGGATATGCAAAGAACCCACACCCACATTGGTTATAACATGCAAAATTAGCTGCAGGCCAAAGCATTTAATAGAATATAGCGTGCATCAGGTTACTGCAAGCCATGTGAAACAGGATACCAAATACCCCCATTGTTAGAAGCACACGATACAAAGCAATGCATTATTAATCCACCAATGGCAGCTGCAGATCATGAAGAACAAAAATGAATGGATAAAAAGCATGAATGGTTAATGAAAATTGAGGATAAATATTAACAATATTGTAAAAAGTAAAAAAAAACAGAGATGGGGGGGGACGCAATATGTAAGGACTGCACAATATTCATACTGGCTTTGACAACACTGATATTGCAGATGCACTGTGACTGACCTCAGATGGTCCAGATAAGTTTTCTGTCTGTGATTTGATACGTGTCATTGTGGTGTTGGTGTGGCCATTAAAAACAAACCAATAAATGTTGAAATGAATAATTTGTTTAATATACTGCAAGTGATATCATAATCGCAAGGCATATGATATCTGGGAGTCAATGATCAATATTGTGCAGCCCATACTGTATGTTAACAGAGATGTTTTGGAAATACAGCATCTTTAAATCAGCCTAAAGGCAACAGAAAAAGAAGTGAAATTTACAGTGAGGAAAAATGGAAAAGAAAATGGAAAGGATGAGACTGGAGGATGGGGAATGTGTTACAGTTAAAGCACAATTGGCTTCGAGCATGTAATCTTTGCGGTTCTGCTGCATACGCTTCAACCAATTTTATAGCGCTTTTCACAGTATACGTTGTCACAAAGCAGCTTTACAGAAAATCCACATGTATGCAAATTGCTGAGCTTCATATTGTATGGTGGCATCAATAAACCCTTCATTTGGTAGAATCTCAAGATTTTATTTCTATATTAATTCTGACAAGTACAAGCTTTACTGAACTGAAATAGAAAGCTCGAGCACACAACAGAGATCTCATGGCATAGGTTAATCAGGTTAATCAGGACCGTCTCAGACATCGCAGGATTGCAATCTGAACTGATTGTGTGTCCACGGTGCTTTGGCAGGCACCAACAACCTGATCAACGTGTGACATTCACTCAGACTATATCGCCACGTTTCACACACTGCCTCTTTACACCCTGCGATCTCTGAACAAGTTATAAATAAACTTATTAACTTATTGTTCACGTTATTTTGGGGAAATACATTTGTAATTTCTTAAGGCTGATGTGCCAAAATACATCATAGACCAAAAAAAAAAAAAAAAACTCTTTTCTGGCCTGTTTGCAGTTATTTCAGCCAGTGTAACATCAGATAGGTTTTCCCCAGACTGCCACACAATTTATCACTATGCCTCTGTCATTTATCTTCAGTTTAATGCTAACAAAACTTTCCTCAAGGACTCGAAAACGTGTCTTTTCTTTCCTCTCTTTTATCCTACTGTAAACCTTCGAACATTAGAATTCATTCATGGTTTTAAAAATAAGCCACTTGTTATGCAAAATGTTGAAAGTCTAGAAATAAAGATGTGCCACTCTGCCCTTTTGTCTCTTACACTCAATTTAACTTAAATCCCAAATGCGACAGAAATTAGCATTTTAACTTCACTGATCTGGTATTGACACTGAGCACTTTCAAGACTTAAGACATATGTCATCATATGAAGAAACGGTTCCTTAAGACTATCCAGTAAAGTCAGAAAACTATATGACTCAACTATATTCTAAACAAATACCTCCTACTGTACCTGTAAATGATCTTGTTTTCCTTTTTCTATTGAGACAAAGATTTACGGTTCAGAGTAAAAGGATGGTGTGGTTGGAGATCATATTACATTACTGATTCTCTAAAGATGAATTTTATTTAAAAGCAGCAGTTAACAGCATGGCAGAGTGACATCACATTAACCATGAAGACAAGCGATTTAATGGGTTACCCTGTGGCAAAACTACATGACAGAAAGGCACAGTAATGCATCTGTCTGAACAGGGGGCTAAGGGGTACATGGTGCCTGAAGGGAGAGAAGCTCTGACCTCTGAGTAAACTGGAAAAAATTGCTATGGGCTAGAAAATCATCCAGGCTTGGGAGGAAAATAAAGCGGGTAAAGACAAACGGAAGACATCACAGATGTTCAAAAAGGAGGTCGAAGGAGACGAGACCAAAGGTGCCGAAAATGGCATGGAAAAGCTGAAATGGGTAAATTACAGCATGATCATCAGTAGCAAGTGGAAAGGAGAAAATCAGGAAGAGTGTGGCATGTGTGCCAAGAGTTTTGAGAGGGGAGTAATAAAGAAGAGCGTAACATACAGCCTGATTCGAAAGGAAACTGATCAGTGGAGGCCGGAGTGGCTGCAAATGCTCTGAGTATTAACTGGAAGACTTCACACACTGACCACAGGGGTGAAAAAGTCTGGAGGATTATGGGAAAGGGGCAGAAGATGCTGCATGGCAGCAGAGGATTGTAACTTA
This sequence comes from Tachysurus vachellii, assembly GCF_030014155.1. Taxonomy (NCBI): domain Eukaryota; kingdom Metazoa; phylum Chordata; class Actinopteri; order Siluriformes; family Bagridae; genus Tachysurus; species Tachysurus vachellii. Next base: position 13,181,557 of record NC_083461.1, on the reverse strand, counting down.
CTGGCTGGTGGGCACTGTGGTGATGCCACCAGAGCGGGCGGCTCGTCCCCGGCACTGCACTGACTCATCACCGCACTGTCACTGCTGGCACCCTGAGCACTCTCCACTGGCATGTCCCCAAAACCAGCACAACGCACACCACCGGGAGAAAAACACACCAACACACACTCACTCTGCTGCAAATTTATCAATATTACAATAACATTACGCTCATAAGGTGCAGCTGGAGGAGGATTTGTCTGGATAAAATGGATCTATTAATTCAGCCTTGGCCTAATAACAACACAGACAGCCTAAATAGCCAATGGGACTCCATGGTAATCACATCAGCGTATCCTGCTCTATACACAGCTCGCTCTATCAGCATGAACTAGAGCTGCTGAATTAACAGCATCTAGCCAGCTGTAGCAGCGTTAGTAATCACAGCCGTGAACTCGGTGAAACCTTTCCCTGAGCCTTCTCTCCAATTTCCTGTCCTCATCACCTGAATCATGTTGCTGATGTGGCTGAGAAGATAAGATGCTTTTCAGGTTAGAGGTAACTAAGGAGAGGAAATGAGGGGAAAAAGCCTCAGCAGGGATGTTTTGAGCCTTTGAACAAGACCATGATCTTAGAAAACATACTAAGGAAGGGACACAGCACACAACAGCGAACAGAGTCAAAACACACACACACACCTAGAGATACAGCAGGTTACCACAGACACACAGACACAGAAAACTCTCCCACAAAAAAGCAGACAGAAATGCAGATGATTACACGAGTGTACTAAATTAATCAAGTGATTAGGTTGTGGATTGAAATTCCACTAGATATTAGTTTCAACACTGCCCACAATCATGCGTATTGGCATTCTCTGTGCATTGGATGCAGATTTTGATCTACCATCCCAATGCTTTCTTTAATCTCTCTCCTGTCTGCCTGGGTGTATAGCTTCATTTCACTTCATACATCAGTTATGCAAAACCAATAGAATGATCATATCACTTAAAAATTCACTGCTGTATTAAATGCTTTTACTGGCTAACCAGCAGCCTTTTAGTCTTACAAGTTAACTGCTGAAAATGGCAGCAGTGGTTATGTCACAGCTTGACAAGGAGAGTGAGTCCCATTATTACAACAGCTCTCATCATCGTGAGGCTTGAGGCATGCTGAAAAGAGGAGAGAAGGCTTGTGTACCTTTCCTACCTTTCATATCCTCTTCCTCATTGGTGTTGCAGCTCTCCGTAGAGCCCTGAGGAGTGTCAGTGACAGGGAGATCACAAGAACCAGACAGAGAGAGTAGGCAACATTAGAACATGAAGTTTACATCGATCACATACTTGTTTTTTTTTTCCCCCTAAAACATTCCACTGATGCCCATAAAATTAATCATTTCACTTAGTCCCTGCTTCCCAGAGCATATCCACCAGAACAACTGACCTTGGTACCATCTGCTGGGTTGTGCACTACTGTGGTCTGTGGCTCCTGTAAGATTAATAAAAGAATTAAAAACATTAGAATTAAAAACAATTGTTATTTTTTCAGCTGTTAACAAAATGATGACTTCATGCTACAAGTATCTTTGATGATGATGATGATGATGACATGCTTTTATTGCCTGGTACAGAGTGCATGCTCACAATACAGACAGTGTTCATGTCCCACTGGAAAGTTTGTATTTATGAGTTGGAAAGTCATAATTATGAAATCAACGGTGTTCAAGTCATTTTAGTTGGAGCAAGATAGACGTGTACTTTAATTAACTACCAATGAAAAAAAAAGCATGCTTGATGTGAATTCTTTATGATGTTTAATCAATTTATAAAACCATTTCTACAAGTGCTTAAACGATGCATAATAACTGAACTCGGCTTCTAAGACGAGTATTCGTTCAGTTTCAACAAATATACTGCCAACTGCACATGCTGCATCCGCTGAATCCACCATGTTTTCTTACTGACGCGGCCCCAACTCACAAAGTTAGAGCTCGAAGATAACTGAATAAATTGTTTTCCACTCATAATTAAGACTTTGTTGCAATGTTCAACTCATACATAAGAACGTTCCATAACAATGTCTATTATATTTTCAAAAATGTAATAGACATTCAATAGACTGCATTCCAAACCAACAAAAGAAAAGAAAAGAAATTCCATAGTGAATGGAAAGTCACTGCTCCATGCTAGACTTAAATTCCCGCATCCCTGCTAAAAGCCTGCTCTGATAAGTACGCTGCATGTTTCGGTCCTGACGGTTGTTGTTGTTAGCCCTGTGATGGTGTTCAGATTGACAACAGACCGTTCGTGGGGGAGAGGTTAACAGTGTGCTCTACTGGTGCATGTTGGAGGTCTCAGGATGCTCATCACTCAGCTCTCTAGGCAGCATGTACAAGCACAGACCATTTCAGGTGTCAATTCACTTTCTTCTGCCTCAGCCCGCAGGGTGCACCGCTCTCATCTCATGGCTGCTTTTAAGCAGGGAAACTGCTGGTTTATGTTTATTCAGCTTCTTCTAGCCTTAAGTTAACCTTTGTGGTAAGAGTACACTGAGTTTTGTCCATTTCTTCATTTAACTGACAGAAAACTTCCATTACAGACCAATTCCCAGTGAGCCTGATGAGGAAGCAGATACGCTTCAGGACACTGACTGACCCCTTTTATTTAACCGAGTGAAAAAAATTTTGGAAGTCAGATAAGAGAAATGATGTATTTACTTTAGATTTTACTAAATCAGATATTAAAACAGCATAAGTGGCCAAAAAATCCAGATATCCAACCCCGCACACGCCTGCCCCTTCCCTGCTAAACCAGCACTGCATGTTAAATACTGACTTACATGTTGCAGTCTCCTTTGTTTCCTTAACAAAACTACTGAGTCAGTGACTGTTATTGTGCATTGCCTAATCCTGAAAGAACATGCTGTCTTTAATTATCGCACTTCTATATCTGGCTAACAAAACCCTGTGTATGTATTGATGTATGTACTCCCATGCAAGCTTATCCAGGTTACGCGCTTCATAGCGTCAAGAAGAGAACGGCAGGACTGAACAATCGTTACCAAACTGAACTGAAATCATGACATGCTTACATAATAAAAAAAACCACCACCAGAAAAATATACAGCATAATGGCATGAAAGAATACAGGCAGAACAAATGCAAACTAGAATCTAGATGATCTACTGACATGTACAGCACAGTACACTGAGTAAAGGGTAAAGAGCTGTTAAATGCAGATTTAGGTACCATTGGTGTGGAAGAAGCCATGTTGCTTTCCTTCAGGGCACTCACTACAGCACTCATTACACTGTTTTTAGTGTTGTTTGTCTGGGGCTGCAGCAGAAAGGAGACATATAACATTTTTCTGTTCAGACTGATGGATGCCATGAGATATTATGGTCATGGGATAGAATGGACATTACACTTTAAACTGATTACACTGACAACACATTTGCATGCTTGTCCTGTGTGAGGAAAAAGTAGATTGAGAACCGTAATGTGCACAATACAAGCCTTAGAGATTTTAAATGGGGATATATCAGTCCACAGCAACACCACATTGATCTAAAGTCAACCACCATCACTGTAAAACTGTGACTATTTAAAGCGTTTTACAGCTTTTTGCATTTTACAGTTCGTGTTTAAACGTCTTGCCACTTATTTTGCATAAGGAGTCATTTTAAGGAATGCAGAGGTAAAATGAGTGTACACAAGAAGAAAGGTCATATTAAAGATGTGAAATAAATCCTACAGAAGCAGGATCTTTAAGCATCTTTATTTGGGGTTAATCAGAATTATTTCACTGATGAAGGCTGTATGACAATTATTATTGTAGATGGGATTGAATGTGATTGGTTCATTCTGAACACAGCCACATTCCCAATTATTAAGGGATGTGCACACTTATGTAACTAGGACATTTTTTTTTCTCATTTCTTTTTAGTTGAAAAATTCTAATTAGAAAAAATAAAATCACTTAATTTTTAGATGTTGGAATTTCACATTGTGGGTAGAGTTCCAAGTTGCAACAAGGTGGAGATTTTATTTTATTTTCACTTCACAACAAGATGCCATTTTATTAAGAGGGGTGTGTAGACTTTTTTTTACATCCATTGTATGTATTATTACTCTCTACTGATTTTAATTTAAGAAGCAGACACAATGCTAATAACTACTAACAACAGCTTCTAACGAGTAATAATAGCTTCTTCTCTTACCTTAACACCATCTGATTTTTTGTTGAGTAAACTTTTGCATGCTGTGAAGAAAAACGAGTCTGAATTAGAACATAACCAACAATACCGAAGCACCCACAGTGCTCTTTCGGCCAATTCCATACATACTGCTAGCTTGGTATCCACCATTTACTGTCTACAGTTATATGCTTCAAAGCTTTCAGATTACATCAATGGTAGTTCAGGAGTTGCATACTTGAAAATAATCTCTATTATGCAAAACCTGGAATAGACAGAAAATAAAACTATACTTCATCTACATGTACTGTATAATGAAAGAAAAGAAAAAAAAAAAAAATCACAGCTAATGTAAGCAATTGATTTCCTTGCCATGATTTCACCCAGCCTGATTTAGAGGTCTTAAGGCAGTGGAGTTTTGTAAGCCTTGACACCGATTGACTTCTGTGCTAATTACATGGTGTGCAGGGGACAGCCTTTAAAAAAAAATCTATATTGCTGTGACCCTTTCAACAACAACACACTTACAATAACCCAGGTCAAAAGGCTCATGCTTGGTAGCCCTACTCATTTCCTTACCTTCCGCAAACAAGTGGAGAGGAAGAATGATGGGGAGAGAAAGGTAAGATTGAGACAGAAAAACAACAATCAATAGGGATGCAAATAGGAGGGTGCACAGAGCAAGAAAATGGCAGGCATCATTCGTTTCGCTGGCCTGCTGGTGTTCCATGCTTCACTCAATATGAGATGGTGGGTGCAATTTACCACACGGCCAGCCATGCAGTGTCAAACTAAAAACAAGTTCCAAAATGCTTTATTGTTTCTGAACGAGACAAACTAATTATTCAACTGTCCTCCATTACAGTCACTGCTCCCTCCTTTCACCATTCACAGTAAGCAGTCAGTCAGAAGCTGGGTTGCTTTCACCTACCCTAACTTTACCAAGACATCTCAAGAAATGTCCTTAAATCACAAAGTCGCCATTTACAAGAAACATAAACATTACAATGCTTGTAGAGTCGTACAAGTTGTCTCATGCGCAAAAAAAGTCACACTAAAAGATTGTTTAAGGGCTTTTTCACACTTGAAATTTATTCCAAAGGCGGTTTCATTTGCTTGGTGAATGTGACATGATTCCATGTGTGGACCAGGGAACAAATCTTGTGTGCACCTGTGAACTCTGATCTTGAGTTAGCATCAATAGTGCTACAATTTTGCTCCCAGGGTTAAACAGCAAATAACAGACATAGTTTGACTTGTTAGAGATGTCTTATTACCCATTTCTAACACCTGGTCTAGGGGGGCACGGTGGCTTAGTGGTTAGCACGTTCGCCTCACACCTCCAGGGTTGAGGGTTCGATTCCCGCCTCCACCTTGTGTGTGTGGAGTTTGCATGTTCTCCCCGTGCCTCGGGGGTTTCCTCCGGGTACTCCGGTTTCCTCCCCCGGTCCAAAGACATGCATGGTAGGTTGATTGGCATCTCTGGAAAATTGTCCGTAGTGTGTGAGTGCGTGAGTGAATGAGAGTGTGTGTGTGCCCTGCAATGGGTTAGCACTCTGTCCAGGGTGTATCCTGCCTTGATGCCCGATGACGCCTGGCACAGGCTCCCCGTGACCCGAGGTAGTTCGGATAAGCGGTAGAAGACGAATGAATGAATGAACACCTGGTCTAATGAGAGGACCAAATATCACCTAGATAAATAGTGTAAAGAAGGCAATGAAACACAAGGTCTTGCATCTCTTAAATATTGGACCAGTTTCTAATAAAAACTGTTCAAATGACGTTAATATGAATAAGACAAACACAGATCTGTTCCAATTGTCATCCATTTTCTCACTTGACACTTATAGGGAAATTATGTGTGTGAAACAAACATGTGACGATGCCCTCAATCAATCCTGGGTACAGACTGTGTATCTAGGCCAAGTGTGAAAATGCCCTTGAAAGGTAGCGGGAAAGGGCAGCAAGAAAAAAACAGAACATCTTGTGATACAAATGGTTTACTTGCAAGCACTGGATCAAAGAAAACAGCATAATCTGTTTGAGGCATAAACCTGAGACATGCATCAAAATCTGTCAAGCAGCAAATTCTTAACTCAGTTGATTTGTTAGTAAAGCAAAAAGCTCAAGATGGAGAAAAGATAAGACAAAGCCTGATACTGGATCTCTACTAGTCAAGCATCTAAACAAGTATCCTAGTATCTGCAATGAGATGATGTTATATATTCAAACACTTACTGGGTATGGTGGACACTTGGTGGAAAGAGCTGTGACTTGATGACTCCAAAGTAATTAATGCCAATCACCACCACAGTAAAAGTGTTTCTGTTTATCTAAGACATACCTGTAGTATAGACCTTATAAAGGCTAGCCTTTATTGTGGGAGAAATAAAGCATCCAACCATTGAAATCTCTCAGCAGACAAAAACTAAAATTAACAATATTAATCATGTTGCAATAAACCTGTTGACCAAATCGATCATATCAGTATGATAACAGAATAAAAAAAAAATATGTCAAACAAATTTCCCCTCTGTTTCAGGGTGGCTAAGACTCCATTTCCTACTGACTCATAGCATGAACATCATCGTCTGTCTGGCCTCCAGTGGGGTTTCTTTCATGCCGACCACCTGGCACTTGCTGGCATCATGCGCCACTCTACACCAGGTCTGACGGTTGGCAGCAAGCCAACCCCGCTCCTGCCCAGCCATGTAGCACACCCCCGCACTCTCAGCAAGGGGGTGGTGGTGATGGTTTAAGGGAGAAGGAAAAGGGGAATGGTAGCTAAGCTGGGCTGAACAAGTCTGCTTTGGCAAGGGATGAAAGACTGCGTGCTGAAAACTATGCCCCCTGGGCAGGATAAAGAGGCCTGGTAGTATACTAGCTGAGAGCAGAGTTTTTGGCTGAGAGAGAAGAGAGAGCTAGTTTTAACATCTCTAGCTAAAGCAGACGCTAACTAACAGCTCTAAAAATGGGGGGCAAAATAGAACCTCCCATATAAGGGACTAAACTAAGCAGAGACATTCACATAACAGATAAGTCATGCTGGGCTGACTGGAGATCACTATAATGAATGCGGTGAGGTGATATTGATCAGACTCCTGCCTGGAACATCAGCGTTCACATTCAAGACACGTAAAAAGAAAAAAAAAGTCAGACATTTGAAAAAAAGAACAGGGAGAACTATTCAAATACACTGAAGAATAGTCCACGGGTATGAGGTGAAAAATCATTTTAAGTTCAGGGAACTGAGGAGTGTTTATTCCTCATGTGGCCGAACACTGTTTACAAGAAAGACGGTTTACATTTACAAGTGACAGGATCTGCTTATTGTCTTTAAACACTAAACAATATTGGATTAAAAGTTAAAGGACAGTGCAGGCTAAAGACCACGGTGCGTGAGGAAGGTGCATGATGCACATGACGGTCATGAATGTTAATCTTGGTAAAAATGAGAACCAGGCCATGTAAGAAATTAAGAACTTGGTTGTCCTGGACCAACCGGCAGTGATTAATTTATTTATTTTTTTAAATTAAATTAAATGCGTGTTTCTCTGAGAGCAGGCATGGCAGGCATCTGGCTACATGCTGAGTGGGTGGAGCAAAAAGAGGGTCAAGTTTGTGGGGACAAGGTGAATGGGGCTATCTGGCCCCCCCTGGTGGAGAGGTGAGGAGATGCACTCTCACATACCTTCCTGTGCAAGCGCGGCAGTGCTGGTGGTGGGAGCAGCAGGGCTGGTATGCTGCCGGCCCACTATTGGACAGAGAGGCGTTCAGTTGAATAACGCTACAGAACATATACAACCCCTGAGAGAATGTGTCCTAACCAGTATTTAAGCTCATTCTGACACCAAAGACCAAAGAAATAAACCTTCCTTGACATTAAAAAATGGAATTAAAAAAAGTAAATATTATCAAATTATAAATTCTGTAGCAGCTAAATCAAAGATGGTTAGCTGTGACGCCTGTAAAAATGTGTTAGAAATCAAGAGTCCATAACTTTATAAGGAATGTTCTCAGTATTTCCAAACTTTGCACTTCCTTGATAGCAAATCTAGCTGCAAATATTAATAAAATCCATAATTTATGTCTACACCTGGGGATACCGCAGGTTGGTCCATGGCTTTTGCACCCTACCTGATCATGAGCAAGCAACATGGACCCACCTGAAAAATTTCTGGAAACCAGCATAGTGGTGAGAATAGCTCCCTGAATGGAAAGAAAATGAGAGGAGAGTGAGAGACATGGATTATGTTATGCTATTAAATGGTTGAATTTTGTCCAACTATGCAGGATCGATAATGGAAATGCACCTTCAGTTTTCTCCGAGCGTTGAACTTGCGCAGGCACTCCACAGTCTCTTGCCGGTGCATCATGGACGCCACTGTAGACCGTTGCTGAAAAGTAAAGTTTCTAAATTAAAATATCAGTCTGTTCACAATTGGAAGTGTCCGATATAAAATGTGTTCGGTTCAAGATCCTAAGAGACGGTGTGGGTAATTGTGATCCTAAGAGACAATAGTGGTTCATTTTACTCTGTAGTTTCTAAGGAAGGTGTGCACAACTCCTGAAGGTTAGAATAAAGCACAATGTACACATGTGGTTCTGATTGAATTCACCTCTTAATATCCAGGTTTAGTTAGTATCAGAATGATAAAATCACCAAACTAGAATGCAGCCTGATTTTCAATAAACGACCAACATCAGGCTTTGTGTGATCTCCAATACTGATCTGAAATGGACATCCTCTTAGTAACCAAGCCTACTCTCTGTAAACTCCTGTTGCTAGGTTACACAAAACATCACAGGCAGGATGCCAAGAAGAAATCCAATCTGATCCAGTGTTTCAGGGCAGCGTTATTCCTAACAGCGATACTCAATGAGACTGGAACTATGCTGGATTCCAGCACTGCAGTTAGACATTCCTGCTCATATGTAGTACTGTATGTTTAGATTGCTAGTCTAGAAAGAATCTAAGGCACTGCTAACTTTTTAATGGATTTCTGCAGCCTGCAGCTTGCAAGAATAGATCTAGATGTAGAATAGAAATATAGATCTTGGAAGCAATTACTTACGCAGACCCATGGGTGCTTAAGGGCCTGTTCAGCGGTGATCCTCTTGGCTGGGTTGATGGTCAGCATCTGGTTGATGAGGTTCTTAGCCTCAGGGGTGACAGTGTCCCACTCAGGAGAAGGAAACTGGTGTTTGGAAGCAAGAATGACACAAACTAGTACATGCATACTCTGCATGCATAGAAATAAATTCCTCGTGTGCTTTTAAAAGACAAACAAAATGTCTGACATGGGGAGATAATCAAATTAGGAGGATAGCAAGGAAGCAGCAGGAAATGCTGTGTCATTGTGCTTCTTTAAAACACCAGATATTAGATAAGCTTCAGCCACAGCTAGGGTTCTAATAAACGTTACTTATGCAAATTAACACCTCACTGAGACACGAGTTATTAGATTAGAGGACGGTGGTCCACACACCACTAGACAGAATTCATTTCAAACCGCAGCCAGTTTAAAGAACCAGTCGTCATCATAAGAGGATATTTTTACTGCCTTCATTTAAACTGTGCATTATGTTTATAGATGCTGCACATATTATTTAATCACAACTTTATTCACATTTTCTAAAAACAAAAGTCACAGACATCTGCACACTTAGAAGAATCATCCAGTTCTTCCCGGTAAGTCATCTCTCTGCAATGCGTCAGGAAAGGCATGACAGGATCGATAGCACTGGCACAGCTCTAATTTACACTCAATCAAAAATTAAGCAGTCAGTCTGTCAGACCACTGAGACCCGAAACACAGCATTTGTACCATAATGGCAAAAGATAACCTTATGAGCTACAGGTCTCTGAAGGATACTTGAATCCGGACTGATTATAGTTGTCGATCTGAGAAATATTGCATATTTTGAACATATGCTGTACATCTGCATATATGTATACAAAATACTATGTATACTAAATACTTATTACAGAAGGCTTATGCAGTACAGAATGTAATCTGTAAGGATACTTTCAGTACTGTTTAGCCCGTCTGAAACAAACCCTGGTGCGTGTTCCTCTTCGGTTTAGTTAAGAACACAGAAATCATTCCAGCATGACTGGTCCATCTGAGCGAGGTCATCCATCCCACTACAGTTCATATCAAACTCTAGCATTGTTGGTTAAAGTGACTTGGGACGGGGCACAAACTGACTCAAAGTTTAGAGCTAAGTGAAGAATATAAATGGATGTGATACACCAAATGTCTCAAAACTATTTAATTGTATCATTATCTCATAACACACTATACAACAGGAATTTCTGGTCCGCTAATCTGATTGGACGACAGAACGGAAGAAGTATAGCAGCACTACTACATTTCTCCATCCGTATCATTCTGTTTGTATTGAATACAAATTTCAATCTAGCTGTGGCTTCTTTACAAACTATTTTTGTAGATGGAGTATTTGTCAATATTGTAACTGAAATGTCAGGCTCAATATTAATTTCTCGTTTAAAGAACATTTGCGGGGGGCACGGTGGCTTAGTGGTTAGCACGTTCGCCTCACACCTCCAGGGTCGGGGTTCGATTCCCGCCTCCACCTTGTGTGTGTGGAGTTTGCATGTTCTCCCCGTGCCTCGGGGGTTTCCTCCGGGTACTCCGGTTTCCTCCCCCGGTCCAAAGACATGCATGGTAGGTTGATTGGCATCTCTGGAAAATTGTCCCTAGTGTGTGATTGCGTGAGTGAATGAGAGTGTGTGTGCCCTGCGATGGGTTGGCACTCCGTCCAGGGTGTATCCTGCCTTGATGCCCGATGACGCCTGAGATAGGCACAGGCTCCCCGTGACCCGAGGTAGTTCGGATAAGCGGTAGAAGATGAATGAATGAATGAATGAATGAAGAACATTTGCGTAAAGACAAGAACGCTTTCACAATCGTGCTGTTGTGATATTCCGTACAAGAGCACCCTTATTTGTGTGAGGCTCAGGTGATTATGATTTATATATAACAAACTGCTAAGGTAACAAAAGGCATTTATGTTGTTAAATCACGCAGCGTAATATAATGTATCATTACTGTAAGGATAATTATAGTGTGTATAAAAATGGAAGAAAAAAGTGATCAAAAGTGTGGAAAGAAAGTTTTAGACTGCTTTACTTTCAAACGCTGCATAACTAAGATCAGTGTTGCAGTATTATGAGCTCCTAAGTAAAATTGAGTGATTGTGAAATGAATCTGAAAACGTCAAAGAACCTCATGAGACATATGACTCGAAACAAGCTGCTTACATCATAAGCTCCAGCCTTGATTTGCTGGTACAGCTTATGCTGATCTTCATCCCAGAATGGAGGATATCCCACAAGCAGTATATAGAGGATAACTCCTGAAAAAGATGGAGAAGGAAATGAGATGAACAGATAAAAACAGAACTTACTGCGTGTGAGAAAATAATTGAATCTATGAAAAACAGTATTTTAGATAAACAAAGAGAGAAAAAAAACTCACCACAGGCCCAAATGTCCACAGGTTTACCATAAGGATCCTTTCTCAGAACCTCTGGAGATAAGTAGCCAGGAGTGCCCGCAAAGCCTGCCCCAAACAGCAATAACAATGACCCATAACTCTCAGGGGCACTTTTTAATATTACTTCATTAATATCCAATGACAAGGTCAAAGTAAACAAAACAACCCATACTTTTCTATACATTCTGGTAAACATGATGAAAAGATCAGTTCCTGAGCTAATGTACATATGGGTGTGTAGTTTAAGGGTCTAATGAATGGTCAGTTTCATTACAAAAATATAGCTAGCTAGAGTAGCTGAGAAATGATGAGCAAACGCTGTGTCTGGCCTCTTGGGGGTGTTGTTTGCCCACCTGGCTTCCTTTTATAACTTTTTTATTCCGAAACAATGCTAGAGAGAATAACCAGAAATTCAGGAAATCTTTTAAACTCCTGCCAACTTTATCTCTTCCATCTCTTCGCCCAGTCATCCTAAGGGTGCAGGACACACTGCAGTAACTACTGGTGATGGTAAGCCACTGATGCTCAAGGTGTCTTATGCCCCTTTTCCACCGAGGCAGTTTGAGTGCTGGTTCGGAGCCAGAGCCTAATTTAGAACCAGTTCTTTCTGTTTCGACAGCCAAAGCACCGGCTCTGAACCAGGAAAAGTGGTTCTTTAGTAGCACCAAAACGTTGCTGGTCTAGACTTAAGAACCGCTTGTGTCAGGGGCTGTGGGCGGAGCTACTGTTAGCGCATGTGATAATGTGCCTTAAGTATACTAATGTTTAATACACTTTTACTTTATAGCGATATGATACATTATCAGCACACATGATAGTAGGTAGCTACATGCTAAGGCAAACTTTTTTCTGTGTTAATGATAAAATAATGTTATGTACTTTCTCGATTACAACCTCCGTTTATACAGATTACATGGAGCTGCACGTACACGTTTTATTCGCCGCGTTTGGATGCCAATGTATGTTCGCAAAGCCATGAGCATTAACAGTAAAGCAACATCCGCCATTGTTGATGTATTTCTGTTTGCCGCTGCTGCGCTAAAGTTGCTGGGACATGTGAGACGTATACAGTGACGTCACACTCTGCGCTGTGATGGCTCTCTAGCCGGTGGAAAGGCAAACCGGTTCTTAGAAGGTTCACCAGTGGAACCAACTTTGAACCAGCACCAGCGCTAGCTCTGAACCAGCACCCGGTTCTTTCTGGTGGAAAAGAGGCATTAGTGTATCAGATAGCCAGAGGTGGACTGAAAGAGGCTTTCCGTACATCTCCCCAATACAACGACTCTTCATTCACCACATTTTCCTGGTGTTGGATGGTGAGATGACTGTGTGCAAGGAGGGAATACTCCCTGGAATACTCCCTACACTATCTGTCATTACTGTCAGCTGAGCGGTTAAGGATTTGGCTTATGGAGTAAAAGACCATGGATAAAACACTTTAAATGGAACCGGCCACCTCTGGCACTGTATATTTGCACCCTGGGTTATTTAGCTTAACTTGGCATAATTGGGGCAGTCTCACTAGTCCCAGTCCTTGGCGAGTGTGAAACAAATTCAGTCTAGGATCAGTCAGGATAGTTCCGTAATTTTCTCCAGTTACTTCTACCTTTCAATTTTCGTTAAAATAAAGGAGGGTTTTATAGTAAAGGATGAAGAGCATCAGAAATTATGCCTCTTACCAAACCATGCTTGCTGGTCTCCCTGTACCTCAATCGCCAGTCCAAAATCAGCCAGCTTAACTGCTGCCCCCTTCATCTTACTGGCCAACAGAAGGTTCTCAGGCTACACACACACACACACACAGAGAGAGAGAGAGAAGAGAGAGAGAGAGCAGTTTACAATTACATGGTTCGAAGAAAAGCTAGTGTAGATGTTCACTTTTACCATCTTAAACACATTTGAATTGAACACAATCTGCTCATTAGGTTAAGGAGCTCCAGATGTTCCTCCTTCTTTATTAATGCTGAAAGACAGATCCCAAAGTTGAGCTCTTCAGAGATAAGACCCTTCATGACACGTGGGGTGACAATGCAAGAGCCTGCTGTTTAAGTTGAAGTTTAAGTGACTACATAACCAGGAGAATATTACAACGCGTGTTAAAAATGAAGCACAATGTGGAAATCCTTCGTGTCCTTAAAGTCCTACTTAACTCTAGAATCCTGCTGTCCTGAAAGAGCTGCTACCACACTTACACTGTGCCAAAAAGTGCCAAAGATGACTAGTGGAAGTTAAAGACTACAGGAGAGGAACAGGCCTCTGTAGCGTCGTCTGTAAAGGGGTCCCGGTAATTACAGTTTTGTCAGCAGTGAAACACGGGCAGGTTGAAGCCTGGACAGTCTGCAGGCTTAACAACCTTAAAACATGCAGTTTGTGAATATGTATGAGAATTCACACTGTCACCCCGAGCCCTAAAAGTAATACAGTTAATAATAATAATAATAATAATAATAATAATAATAATAATAATAATAATAATAATAAAAGTAATAAGAATAATAATGACACTGGTCAGTAATAACAGTGTTGAATTGTCTGTTTCTACTGTCATTAAGCATAAACCTATATCTTTCATTTATTTGGCAGCATTTTTTCCGATTTTATTCTTAAATCACATAAAACATGAATATCTCATATGGATGTGTATGGATTTAAGACATATTAATTAAAACTAAAAGACATTTAAGAAATATGGAATAGCTTCCAAAAGTAAAATGCAAAGTCCATGTGATATTTCACACTGAAAACGTAATAGCATCCTTCTATTTTTCATCAAGTCTGAAAAAGGCTGCCACAAGAACTGGATTCCAAACCTCCAGCTTAAATAGCACTGAATTAGATCAAAGATTGAAGCATGAAACACCTCACTAATTATTATATGTTGCCAGAGTTCATTACTTGCCTATCCACATGCACACAAGCACATGTGCTTCATATATATATAATTAAGTAATCGTTTCTGAGAAGTGTGCAACCAAAACGCACTGAAATGGCTGAAACAAGAAGGCTTATTCAGTGCATTTTTTTTAGTCTGCGAGAATATGAAAACAGTCATATCACGTCTATCACCATGGCAACCAGAGGCATGCCAAACATCTCTTCTACTCAACATTTGACTCGCATACAATGAGGATGAGCAGTGAGTGGATGCATGCGTTTGCGTGCGAGACGGAAGCATCATCTTAATAACGGTTCTTTCTGTCTGCACGTAAAGGCTTTCTACGTCTTCTCTTCTGCACTAGTAGAACCGTGCAAGTCCCCGAAACTACAGACATTAAATACAGAGCTGAATCAGACAGCAGAGCGTTGAACCTTAACACCGATGAAAAGCCCGAGGGCTCGGCTAGCCTACAAGAGTTGCTGCATTTCAGTTAACATTTCCATCACCTTTATAACAAAGGCCTTGTGAGGGCTGCAACTTCAGATTCTTTTCTCAAAAGGAGAATATTTTTATGATGACAATATTTAGCAGGTCTGTGCTCTTAGGGTAGCAGAGGTAAATTTGCACAAAGACTGAACAATGTTGTGTGATTTTGAAAGTAAACTTACAAAAATAAAATGTGAAGTGTATAATAGAGTGTATTTTGTGTGTGTGTGTGTGTGTGTATATGTGTGTGTGTGTGTTTGAATGAAAACTATGCAGGTCATCACCATGGACACAAACTGAAAGCAGGTGAACGCTGATGGTGGTTGTCGTGGCGATAGGCACCAACTCACCTTGAGGTCTCTGTGCACAATATCATGCTGGTGAATATGATTGACACTCTCGAGGATCTGATTGATGCACTGGCTGCAAGAGTGAGAGACAAAGGAAGGTAATGACAGAATACGAATGGGATCTCTGGCATAATGAATATTTACATCATCTGATAAACAGATAGAAAGAGCCCCCGTATGTGGACAGCTTCAAAATGTGGGTATTATATTATTCTGCAGAAACAGCCATGTTTGTGCTCCATCTTATTTTATAGAAGATGTAGAAGACGCACGTGCTGTTACTGACTTCACACTCATGTCCGACTACAAAGCTCACGTCTGGCTTCTCCCCCTACTGAAAAAGAGCTGAAGGATAGTCATTGATCGATAGAGGTAAAATATATCGTACAGCAGATGTTCATCTGTCTACAGCTGACCAAAGCTTGAAGCTTGGCTGAAGGGATGGATACATTTGTTACAGCAATAAAGTAAATTAAATTGTAGTGACATTTGAGTGGAACGAGAGAAAGAAGGGAGACAGGCAACAGATAGAGGGAGAAAGCAGCAGAATGAAGGAAAGACAGGAAGAAAGAAGTGATGAGCAGTGTAGATGACAAAAAAAGAATGTGAATGTGTATTCATGATAGAAAAAAGGGCAGCAAATTTTTTTGCCCAAATTTGGTTGAACATAGAGCCCAACATTCCATTCCCAGAACAGCAAGAATCCCAGTGTTCATAAAAAAATAAAAATAAAAAATAAATAAAAAAAAAAAGCCTGTTTTTCTCTTGGTCCTGCACCCACACACCCTGGGTTTAATTCCAAACCCCTCCACTGAGCAGAAAAGTTCTATATTGTAAATGAGTGCTTTATCTACTGGAGAATAAAAGCACGCATTTAAGACTGAGTTGCTCTATCTGACGCCTTCACTTCGAATGCTGGAACACCAGCTCAGTGATGTGGGCATTAAATTACAGCCGTACGGCTTATAATCTATTAAACAGGAATGGGACTACCTTGAGAAACAATGCATTTAAAGCATATATATCGCTGAGTATTCAGTGTCGCACACACAAACGGTTGCATTCAAGGCATGTTACATTTTGTGTCAGAGATAAAGCACTGGACAAAATTAAAAAAGAAGCTTACAGGAAATTCAGCAGACAACATGGCTCTACTATACATACAATAACAATACGTTTTTCATTTTCTGTTACACCGCTTAGTGCATGTCACATTCCTATGTAATATGACATATTACTGGGGGAAAAAACTGGATATTTAGATGCACAACTATTCTTGTTGTAGGTTTTAGATTAGACTTAATCTACAGTCAGGTATGTGAATGCAGCCCACCAAATCTTCTCAAACTGCCACTCACGCATGGTCAGTGTCACTGTGATTTATAAGGGAGTGAGAGAGCGAGAGTATTCCACACCTCCCTCCCTGAGAGCAAGGCCAATTCTGCTCTCTTGGACTCGTGACCACAGAAGATGCAACATCTTCAGTACTGAAACTTGTGATTTTCAGAGAATAGAGCGAACGATTTTCCTGTTGTGCCGAAACTTATGGGTCATTGCATTTTAATAGATATTTATAGGCCAGAATTGATGGAGAGCATTCATATACAAGGTGACCTACACAGCAAAAATGAGCTGTGTCATGGGATCATTCTGACCCTATGTATGGTTTTAAATGAGACTCGCTTTCTAGATAACTAGATTTTTAGAGATGGTCAGAATCATCTCACAACACAATGACTACAGTTTGGCACAATATACAATAAATTGTGTATTGCAGGCTTCTGTGATTTTATATATATATATATATATATATATATATATATATATATATATATATATATATATATATATATATATATAAAACCCTCTAGGTTTCGTAACACATGAGACTAAAGCACACGAAAGGAGGAAACGAGATGGAACAAAGAGGAGTTTTGTGAGCAGTGAGTAAAAAAAAAAAAAGATGAGAAAAAAGCAGATGGGAAGAAGGGGAGGAGATGAAAGCAGGCCATACAAGGGGCGTAAGGGGTAGGGAGGGGGTAATAAGAGTTCTACCTGTTGACAAGTTATAACTCAGCTAATAACGCTTCCATAATGGCATCATTAAAGCACACTTTCTTTTTACTGCACTTAAGAGAGCCTCCACTTCCTTACTCACTAACTGTGCTTTTAAATCACAATGCCATGGTCACGCGTGCGTGCGTGCATGCGTGTGTGTGTGTGTGTGTGTGTGTGTGACCCGCTTGCTGCAGGCCGCTGAGCAGTAACCACGGCAACAGTATATTGGAGAATCGGAGTACCCACCTCGCATCAGCCTCACTGTAATACTCTCTGGCAACGATGTCTTCAAACAGCTCCCCTCCAGTCACACTGCAGAGAGAGACAACAAGAGACAAACAGCCAGTGAGAGACAGTCAGACAGAGACGCAGAAAACCGACAAAGACACAGACACACACACACACAATGGTGCAGCAATGATATTTGCAATAGTATGGATTTGCAACACTAGGAGCATGAAGCATGAAGTAGCAGTGTTACATAGGTCAGTGCTACAAAGCATACAACCACAGAACATAAACTGCTAAACCAGGGGTGTCAAAGACTAATTTGGCCCGCGGGCCTGAGTTTGACACCCCTGTGCTAAACTATTATATTACAGTATTGATGTAACATGCATGTGTGTGTGTGTGTGTGTGTGTGCGTGCATGCGTGCATGTTCTAAAGGCATACTTACAGGTCAAAGACCAAGTAGTGAAACCCTTCTTCGGCAATACTGTCATGTAGCCGCACTGATTAGATAAAAACAAACAAACAAAAAATAAATACAAAATCACAGTTAGTGATGAACTTAACATAGAAGTGCACACTATATTACAGCCAGCCAATAACAACCTGCTATTATAACACATCAATTAAAACACCTTATCCTGACATCACTATCCACAGAAACAGGAAGGGGTGTGTGTGTGTGTGTGTGTGTGTGTGTGTGTGTACAATTATTAGGTCACAGAGTCACAATGAGAGAGAGTCAGTACATGAAGGAAGGATGAGTGAAAAGTATAAATAAAAACAAAAAAAGTCTGGAAAGAGAGAAAGAAAAAGAGAGAGTGAGAGTTGAACAGAGAAAAGGACAGAAATATGAAAAGAGTAACAAATAGAGGGAGAAAGATAGAGTAAGTAAACACAGCCTAGAATAGCAGAAGCCTTTAGGGAGTCCTGAGAGAAACAGCAACTTAGCAACTAGGCTAAGAACTAAACAGGGAAGAAGGGAGAGAGAAATATAAAGAAAAATAAATAAATAAATAAATAAATAAATAAATAAATAAATAATAAAAAAAACTTTCAAATGCTGTGTTAAGTATCCTAGATGTTATAAAATACATGATCACGTTAATTACGTCTACTTCGTGCTATATTATAGTGGAAATCACAGAAACCGACACGACGCTGGAGATGCACAAAGGCCACGTTCTCATTTCAAATCCCAACATCAGAGCTCTGAGAATCAGCTGATAGTCAGCACTACACCATGACACACACACACACACACACACACACACACACACGTGTTAGACTGGACAATACAGAGTGCTACAATAGAGCTGAGTAGAACTACTACATTTCTAATCAGTTATTTGGCTTGATCAACGTCTCTGACTTTGCAATCAGTATGCACAAATGAATTATGTTATCGCCTCAAGTCTTTATCTTAGGATAAAGATGCTTTAAGATTCTTATAAACAAACACTTGAAGTATATCAGAGAGCAGAAATGGGTTTGATATCACTGTTTCCTTTGACGTTAGAAATGTGTGTGCAAAAAAAAAAAAAAAAGTTAGAAATATACTAGAATACTACTGAAAAAGAACAAAGAAAAAATCTGAATACAAAACGTTTGTCTGGAACGGAAATTTTTGCTCCAAGGGTGGTTTATACCATCTGATTATACCATCTGAGTGATGCCTTTAGGGGAGGTACAGCAGCCAGGTCAGCAGCCATAAACCATTCAGTTTCCCCTCAAAGACCATGCACCCAAAAACAAAAAAGGGGCTCACTAGACTACAGAAATAGCAGTAAAAAATGGGAAGATTTCTGAATTGGTAGGCAACATGATTGACAGGTAAGAGGAGACACCCCCTTTAGTTCTGATTGGTGGGTGCATGGGGGAGGGGGTTGGGAGGGAGGGGGGGGGTCATCCTAGTAAATATTTTATTGATAGCTGACTGAATAAGATAGACAAAGAGAAACTGCCGAATACTACACTCACTGGCATGAGCTTTAAAAAACACTTCCGAATTTTAATAACAGAAGAATTAATACTCAGCTAGACAATCACCTTTGGAAAAATATATAAAGAAAACACACACACACTTTGTGATGAGAAGAAACCTGATGAGAGTGCATTCACATCCCTGTAATTAATTTACCCTCACACCCCTCTGTATTTTCTGCATCATGCGGCATTTTTCATTCCTGTGCATACAGCAGTTCACGTCCATCATCAGAGATCATCAGAGATCATCAGAGATCTCCGTTTGATTCTGGGTCGTTTTCGTAAAACCGTATTTTATGTCATGACGATGAGGAAGAGACTGAGCAAGAGGGGCTGAGCGGAGCAAATACGAGGGGAGGAGAAAAGAAAAAAAAGAAAAAAGTATAGAACAGAAAAGAAAAGGAGCAACTGCAAGACCTTCAAGCACTCTGACCTCTCTCCTCTCTTTTCTCTCAAAGACTCCATCAATTTCTTTACTGCCATTACTTCCTTTGTTCAACATTTATCTGCAGTCCAAGCAGAAAACATGACAAGCCGTCCCTTTGAAAGACGGGAGGAAAGCAAGCGAGCAGAAAGGAAAAGCCTCAGGATATGATATGGAACACACTACTCGCATTACAGCAGGAAAGAGGGATGGAAAAAGGACTGCAAGAGAGAAATATTACATACAGTATAATATATATTTAAAATAAATAAATAAATCAGCGACTCTTAGCACTGACAGGTGTTTATGATTACGAGCTATGATTACATGGTACAGTATGATTAATATTCTAAAGAATAATCTACGATAATAATAATCTGAGTTACAGATCTAACCTAAGTGCTTCCGAACAGAGCTGGTTGCTAGGATCATGTTGGGCTGTTCAACTGCAACACAGAACTCATCTGTTACTGTCTTGCAATAAACAGGAACAGATTCAGTGTGCATCCGAAATGCATCCGAATCTGAGGCTTAACGAAGCGTAACTAGGTGGTTAGACCTGGTGCGTTTTTTTCTTCTTCTTTTTTCTTTTATCCTTTCTTCCATTCTCCTGGGCTCCTCCTGCTCGTGCGTTCCTAGGCTTGCTGCTGATAATTATTGTGTACGAGCACCAAAGCCTCCAGCACCAGGCGCCCCCTCTGGCTCCTACCCGTTCCCCACCCCAACACACTATTTATAGGCCTTATTATAGAGCTGAGCTCTCTGTCGCTTTCTTTAAGCATCCCTCATACCATTGTCCTTTATTTCCCCTGTAACAATGAGATAGCCTTCTCCCACACACACAGCTGCGAAGACACACACATACACACGGGGGTAGAGTAGCACTTGGCTGTTTTTCCATTGCACATCTATAAGCAACAACCTGCTCTTATAGTAACCACTGGAATCTTGTTCTAGTTTTTTTTTTTTCTTACCCACGTAATAGCACAAACATCTGCATCATTTCATCTCAGGATGCCATGGATGTTAACCCAAGACGAAATAAGCACATGGATTAAGCCGCTTCTGTGTTTGACTGAAACCTTTAAACAGAATGTCAGATATATTGAGGGCTCATGGATGAAGGCTTTTAAAATTTACTCTTAATGAAGCTTATAGCATAACATTTTTAGGCTTAGAACTGAAACCCTGATTCTCTTTGATCAATTTTAGAAGGAACAATATGGATACGTGGTACATTCTTTCATTACCAGAGAAGGTAGCACTATTGGTAGCACTATTATCCTGGTGGATATCTAGGAGTGATAGAGTTCATGTGCAGTAGATCAGAGCAGATAGAGTTCATGTGCAGTAGATCAGAGCAGATAGAGTTCATGTGCAGTAAATCAGACCCAGATCTAGAGCAACATCTACTCACCGTGCTGTAGAACTGCATGTTCACAAATTTACCCCTGTAGTTAGTAAATTCAGCCAAACTGTACAGTTAAAGAATTCACCTGAACTTTATCCGGTTTCCAAGTGTTAGTCTGTGCTCATGATACTTGTGCCTCAGATTCATGTTTATGGCTGACTGAAGTGGACCCTGCTGTTGTTGCTCCACCTCAAGCGTTGACGTGTTGTGCATTCGGAGATGTTTTTCTGCTCATCATGTTTGTACAGTGTGATAACTTATCATCTGCACACACGTTGCTTTTTAGCTTTTTTTTTCCACACTATTTTTTTCACACTTCTGTTTAAACTCTAGAGACTGCTGTGAGAGAAAATTTCTGAAATAAACCTGACACCAACAACCATGAGATCACATTTTTCTTTATTCTGATGTTTGATGTGAACAGTAGCTGAAGCCCTCGATCTGTATGTTGTTGTTTTTTTTGTTTTTCTTTTACAATTAGCAGATGCCACATAATTGACGGTTTAGATAACTGTATGAATGTGCAGGAGTTCCTAATAAACTGGAGCTTATTGCTACTAGTAGTACCTGCTATTTCATATATAAAATGCATATTGTGATATCAAGAGCAATATCCTAAGTTCAAAAGAACCCAGAAATACCATTGGCTTGTTAAATAACTAGTCACAGAAGCGTTTCTGTTCTTATGTCCAGAGCAACTCATCAGCCACTTGGTGGTCTTAATAATCTCACTGTGTGTGTGTGTGTGTGTGTGTGTGTGTGTGTGTGTGTGTGTGTGTGTGTGTGTGTGTGTGTGTGTGTGTGTGTGTGTGTGTGTACTGCATCAGTGTTTTGCGATGATTTGAGCAAGACTGTGCAAGTGGCCATGACTCACGCAATGGAGTCATTCATTTCATATATTTAGTCATGGTTTGTTTAGTAATTGGGAATTTAATATTCAGTACATATTATTACTCATTTGTTTAGGACACATTTCCTCCTCAGTGTAAGCAGATGTTTGGGTTATTTTAAACCGCACTCATAGCTTAGAATTCTGACGTTCCTCCTCTTTTCCTTCTGTGAACTTTTGTGAGCTGCGATTCGATTGTCTGTGTGTGTGTGTGTGTGTGTGTGTGTGTGTGTGTGTGTGTGTGTGTGTGTGTGAGGTCATGTGGTACAACGTCTCCATTGGTCACAGCAAAAAAGGGGAATAGCGGCGCCCTGTTTTATGTAACGGTTGCTCGAGAGCAAATGCTGCAGAATGAAAAGATGTTCTCGCACCGGGAAACCTTGATGATTGTGATTTTAATGCAATTATTTGTGCAGCATTATGATTTGATAAAACATCCATGCAGTGAAAATGACATTACTTTCAACTCAATGTAAATAAAGAGAGACCAAACGCTAAGCGTTTTCTGTATGTATGGTGTAGCACAGCATGTAATATAGTAAAACATAATCAGGCAGCATAATCAGAAAGCTTATAGCCCAAACCTCATGTACAATTAGTTCCTGCTGATACCAATCTGACCCAGTAACACAAACCATACATCTGGAACTTTTAGTACTGTACCGGCAGCCATCAGAGGAAAAATAACAGCATTACTAATAAACAAGTAACTCTATTACTAATAAACCATAACACATTAAAACTAGAACCTACTCACCAATATTGGGATGTTTGAGAAGACGACAGATTCGGGCCTCTCGTTCCAGCTTCTGGTGATCTACAGAAAAGAGGACAGAGAAAAAAGGGACAGTTAAAAAAATAGAAATAATTTAGCAATCCTGTCCAACTCCCTGATGAGTGAGAGACCTGGTGTAAGCTTTTCCAACTGAAAACTGGTGATACGGCCACCAAAACAGAAGCATAAAACAGCACAGCTTACAGGTGCACACACGCACTCACACGCACGCACGCAGACGCACATGCACGGAGACGCACAGCCGAGAGTGGAAAAGGAGTGAGGGAGTTAGGCAGGCAGGGGCTTGTTCCCCTCGCTGCTGAGCATGTTGTTAGGGAACATCGCTGCGTTAGCACTCCTGCCTGCATGGCCTGAACGTACTGTATGTATAGCTTGTGATGTGCTCACTAATGAACACGTCTTTGCACACAAACACACAAGCAATGACAATTGTGTCCAAATCGGCTGGAAAGACATAAGCCCTAATAAAACCAATACTGAAACCTTTAAGACATTATGTAACAAGGTCCTACAGACAACCTCAATAAATGAGTGTGGGTTTTGGCACATAATTTCACTAATAAGTGGTATAAAATGCAACAGCAATTTAACTACCTTTCTGTTACTTTGACATTAAGAATCCCAGACATCATTATAATCTGTGGAAATAAGAGCATGAGATGAATTCTACAGAAATAACTAACTACAGGCTCGATACTGAATAATGAATCTGGATTACTCTTTAAAACGAGCAACAGTCTGGGGATGACTCCACATTACCAAGCCAATGGACACACTGCAGCTTTCACTGCATGCTACGCAATGCACTCCATAATATTTGGTTTAAATGTAAATCAATTGCTGAAACAATGCATAGCTCTGAATGTCTTAAGGTTTGAGACCTGACTGTCATCAGTGAAGACCAGGTTAAAATGGACAAAACAATTTAAAACACCAGTGAGCTGTCACTAGTAGAAATGCAAGCCATTTTGAAGCTGAGAACAGAGAAAATTGCAAAAGAATTCGGCATAGAAAATGAAGAAATGTGGAATGCCTTGAAAACAAAGGAAACCACTGGTTTACTAACAACCAGACAGCAGGTGATGAACATTATGAAAGCTTGAAGAAAAAAACTAAACAAAAAACACAAGTCAGTGATATTCAGCAGCAGCATCATCATCCACAGGGCAATAGTGAAGGTATCACAATCCAGCATTCAAAAGAAGTCTTTGAGAGCATGAACCAAGATTAACCTCTACCAACATGATGGAAAGAACAAAAGGATCTGCTCATCAACCAAAACATATAAGCTCATAGCACAAGCATGATGTCATAACTTGGGCTTGTATGGCTGCTTCTGGAACAGACACTCACTTTCTTGAAGATGTAACTCATGATGGTAGCAGCAGAATGAATTCAGAAGTCTACAGAAACCTTTTATCTGATAATGAACAAAGAAATGCATTCAAGCTAATTGGGAGGAACTTCATCATACAGCAAGACAAATGACCCAAAAACCAACTCAACAAGGCACTTGGAAAAAAGTGGAACGTTTTAGACTGGCCAAGTCCATCACCAGACCTTAACCCAACTGAGCATGGATTTGAGTAGACTGAAGAGAAAAAAAAATACAACACCAATCTGTGGTATTTACTGTATTTCGCAGAAATCTATCAAAATCAGACATTTGGAGAACCCCCTCTCTCGACTGCGCTCAGAAACAAACGATCCGCCTATGAACTTGCAACAAACACTGCAACTTTAAATGCTATTTTCAAAATAGCACTAGCACATGTTTCTACTAATCATGTGATCCATTTGGTTAATCACACTTGAGCACAGCCATCTTTCAGGTTAGCAAAGCAAACATTACAATCTGCAATACAAAAGCACAGCTGTCACCTTGCAACGTCCACGCATCATAATGCATAGCTCTTTAGGAGCTTTACTAAGGGTTGAGCATGATGGAAAAGGTCAAAGGTCTGTATTCTGTCAATACCTGGCACATATGCTTTGTACTGAAAAGTTATGTCCACTCCTAATTAGCTCACTGATCATCATTTTAAATCTTCTTTTTGCAGCAAAACATGGACTTAAGCAATGTACAGGCTCAGGATTGAATGATCAGGATTGCTAAGGAGTTTTAAAAGGGGTAAAACATAGATAATGAGAGTTTAGAAGTAAATTATTTGCATTACTGAATGCCATTTTTTCATATGTATATTATATAAACCCTGAATTTTGTTAAACACTAGCTTCTAGCTTCTCTAAACTAGCTTCTGTTTAAATTTCCATAACATCACTGCGACTTCCCAGAAGCGCAATTATCGTGATGATGACGATAAGCACATTTTGCATTTAACTAAGCTTTGGAAAGTTAGCTAATGGGGTTAAGACTGGGCATTTGTGAACAAGGTAGGAAGATTAAAATGCTAAATAATTGATTAGATATCCTCATATAAATGATACTGTAGTAAATTATGCATGCAAGGCATTACATTTATTCAGGTTTCCTCTGCTGATGCTAGGATAACACTCGTGCTACTCCAGTGACAAATTGGCAGATCACAAGTTAGACGAGTAACATTTTGTGAATTATCTTCGATTTTCAAACATCCATTTACAGTTCAGTGCTTCCTGATGAGAAACTTCCCTTAGCGGCTGACTGATCTAAACGTCCAATGGAAGGCTGATAAATCACACCGCCACTGGCTGGCAAAAATGTCCTTCAAAACTGAAGATCTCCTATCCATCATGTAAGCATGGATTACTGTTCCAGGAACCAGCCAATGTTAATGAAACATGGTGCAAAAGTTGCAAAAACAACATCTAGACAGTCTGATAATCATTATCATTGTCTGTGAAGTGTAATGCTGTAATAAATGTGACTGCACAAGTACCTATACTTTGTGTGCTCACAGGTTTGTGATTACAAAGAAAAAAAAAACAAAATATACTGAACTCTCATATTTCTACAGGTCAAATATTACTACTGGATATAAAGAGAGTTCAGTCTGAGTCTGTGCATGTCAGTGTTTGCTTTGTACAAGTCTGTTAGAGATCCAAAATGTACACTGAAGTGCCTATAAAGATGGTTTTCAATTCTTGCACCGAAATGTGTCTAAATTGTGTTATTCTGATTGAATTGTGATATTCTGATTGCTTTTGTTTTGATACTCCCTGTGAGAGCGCTGAACTGAAACTACACTGCAGCAATACACTGCTGAAGGCTGTGTGATTCTCTGTACATTCTCTAGTTCTTATACAACAGGAGCAGTAGCTCACTGAACCATCTTAACAAGAGCATTAACAGACACTTGAGGCAAAAGAGCAAACAGGTGAGAGCGTTTATTTCTTTTCTACTTATTATCTCTTTTGTCTCATGACTTCATTCTGGCTCATTCTGCTTCTCATCATCTTACCTCATTTCCACTCTGGACTGGATCAGAGCTTCACACTTCCTCAAAACACATAGACACACACACGTGTACACACACAACCACACAGGCACACAATCACAGATAGGCACATGTGTGCACACACACACGCATGTGTACACACATACAGACACACAAGCAATTACAAATGGCCACACACATACACACACACACACACACACACAAACCATCACACACAGGCACACAGAGGCATGCACGCACAAAATTTAATTTTTTTTTCTTCATTAAAACAATATACAACAACTAATTATTTACAGTGCCTGCACAATGGTATGACAAAGAACAAAAAAACACACACAATGAAAGTTTTTTAATAATTCAACCCAAGGAGAGATTTGGTCTGTGGGGGATTGTGAGACCGCTCCAGAGACTGCACCAAACAACTCGTACAGATTGTTGAAGGAACAGAAGGTGAGCAAACTTCCCTAGCAGTGATGAAAGCAATGAGACACACACAGAAGATCAAGAACAGGATCAAAAGCTGGGGTCAGGAATCGCTAGCGCCAACACCTGGTAGACAAAACTGATGTTTAATGCAGTGTTGTGTTTTGTCACATAATATAATGTTGTGTTTGGTCCCCTAAAAATCTTTGCTTTTTTTATGTGTGTAAGTGTAAGAATTTGGTCATGGAATTGCTTGTCTGGTTTAACACTTAAAACACTCCCATTCTAAACATAAATGGCATCACTGCACAATAAACCGATGCTGTAGATCACTGTAGTTACTCCAGTCAGCTCTCAGGTACATGGAACATAAACTACACCTAAAACTACACAGATTTCAGTTGCGTCCTGTTTGGACAGGTTCTAAGTTTTAAATGTGCAGTTCTTGACACAATAAATATTCATCCACACATCAGCCTTTTCATCAATCGGTCAGTTTTCCCCTGCCTTTATTAACAATGAGAAAATGACATCTATGTCATGGCTAAGACAACACAAACTCTATGGACATTTTATTTACCTCAGACTAAAGGACTCTGAGCTCACCTCTTCCCCTGAAACATTTTAACGAGTACAAAACAAAACAGTGGAGAAAAGCATAAAAACGCAAAACCTAAATCTGCTGCGGATAATGGATTTGATTATTAATGTTCGTCCTTAAAGTAATTCATTTAAAAAAAAGATTTGGCGCATACTTGGTCTGAAGCTACCTTTCACGGATGTGTTGTAAGGTGTTAATGTTGTCCAACCAGTCAGACCTACTCACTCTCACTGGATTTACTTCAGCCAGCCAAGCCACACATTTATTATTTTAGCAGACCAAGACGCCCTATTCTCTTTCAATATAAACACACACACGCGAAACTGGAGAGGAAGTTCCATTACTATATTACACTGGAGACACCAGTGACATGCGTCAGCACACTGCTATCATCACTGCTCCAATTTCACTACAGATCACACATACACACAACCACACACACAAAGACACCACACACACACACACAACCACCACCACCACCACCAACCACCACCAGGACCCACAATTATACACACACACACACACCTCAAACACAAACTCACTAACTAACACACCACACATGCATAATTAAATGAGGGTGTGGAGATAAGATGGATTCCAGGCCCTGACATTGATTCTACATAAAGACGAATTGAAAGAAGGCTGAAAAATGAGAGACAAGAGATGAGACAGCAGGAGCCACAAAAAACACGAAAAGCAATTAAATGCTCGGAACACACCGTCAGCTAGTTAGAACAGCAGTGCATGTGAAGCATAATAAGACACGAAACCTAGAAAGAGTGATTATCCACATAGCGATGCGGGAAATCATAATGGCGGTCTGATGGGAATATTAAATGAGAGGAGAAAATCAGACCCTGATTTCTGGCTCCATGTGAACAAAGACTAAACCCAGAACAAACAATGGCCTCATTTACTAGTCAGTTGTGCACATGCCTTTTCACACAGCACCTGTACACAGCACTGCATCTCAGCACATGCTCACTGGAATGACCAGAACGCTGCTCCAGTACAACTGGGAATGCAAACACTCTGCACACATGAAGGACATTTATATATTTATAGGTCTGTTTATATTGATTGTAAGGATCAATAAAGCTGAGACACATGGAAAGGCCACTTTCACTATTCAAAGAAGGCCAACCACATTCCAGAGCAAGAGGCACAAATGTGTCTTAAGCCTGCTTTTGTGTGTGTGTGCGCGTGTGTGTGTGTCTGATTACGCTACCCTTCTATTATTAATTCAGTCATGTGACCATCAGTTCATTCATTCCTAGTTTATGACTAATGCCAACTGGGCCAGAACCTTCTCCTCATTAATGGTCTCACTCAAAAGCTTTTCCTGTCTCTTCAATTAGACATCTGCACTGCCATTACTGATTTATACTGCCACTTCCCATTCCTCAGTCTTAACCAGATTGCACCTCAACTTACAGACCTCACAGGAGGCAAAAAGGAACAAGTCGACCTCCTTCTCTGAATCGCAGTAACAGGAGAAAGACTCTGCGCCTATAATTAGCGAGATACAAAAAAGCGTCTCACAATAGACGTCATTTCATGAAACGGTCATTGACCAGACTGATCATTAGTAACAGTGAGGCATTTATCTTGTTACTGGATTTTATTCCTGTTACAGGAATGTATCCTTGACAAGAAAAAGCAAACACATTTAATACCTTTTACAGCATATTCAGAATATGTGCCTGGGTACAAATCTACAGCATCCAGAATTAGAGACTATCCACTGAAATGAGTCCGAGACTTTGGCATAAACCGTTATGGGAATCCTGAATGTTAAGGGTATCCAAGCAGGACCATCACACAACATGAGGATATGAACACGGACATCGGTAATGAGAGCAACTTCACTAGTAAGAAATCAGCCCATGAGTAAGAACTGCTATGCAGTTGTGAAGCACACAGAACTTATTTAGCAGAATACAGTTTGTGTGGCGACACCAGTGCAACCTTGGATAAAGCATTACAACCCTGGATAAAGAGAGCAGACGTGGGAAACTATCTGATATTTGTTCGTCATGCAATACTGATTACCCAGCTGACGCCTGCCTCACACCACATTGCTTTAGTTGACTGAAAAGCCGCTCTAATTATGATAGCTTTATCCAAAACTGTGTACACTGATAAGTGACCATGCCTCTCTCATGGGATTTGATATACACTCCCACAGGGAAAATGGAAATGCCTAGAAATAAATACAAGCATCTTTATTCAAGCCCAGAAGCAGCCTCTGGGCACTAAAGGTGTCAGTGAGAAGTGTGATATATTTTACTCTAGTCGGATTCTCATGAGAAAATATTACATCCCTTGCTAGTGTCCTGAAGAAAAAATTCACCTTTAAAACAGACATATACCCTGAGCACATTATTAGGAACAACTCATTCACCTCATTCAGTTATCCGATTCAGCCAATCGTATGGCAGCAGCATCACACATGAGCAGGTCTGTAGGTGTTCCTAATGACCTGTTTTTATATACATACATTATAGAGCGGCAAATCTTTAAAGCAAAAATCCACCCTGAACCGCATATGAATCTGAATGGGGTTTATTTTTGTAATTCTGAGTCACCTTCTATAATCATCTTGGTCTATGTGCACACTGGTTTAGGTTTCCTGCCTTCCCCACAATGCCATTTGACTACCTGCTGATATAATGTAATGAAATAAGCACACGCTTAGTCATCTCAGCTTAAGAGACAGATGCAGCAGCGCTTTAGTCATACGTTAGTCTGTTCAGCTCTCTCACCTCCACAGCTTTACATGATATTCAAACAGATAAGCTTAAACTCTCATGCTAATACTTCTGTCAACTTCACCAACTAGCCCAGCTGAGTCTGATCATTAGTGTGATACTGAACATCACTGGAAATTCTTTTCCTCTTTAGTATTTTAACCGATATCATTTATGTTTCGAGTTAAATTTTCTCTTATGCTATGACAGAAGAGTGACATAGAGCCATTAAGCTCTTACACGAATGGCAAAAATACAGCCAATCAACCAACAAATTAGCACCATAATTGCTTTAAGCACATGAGAAATATTTCAATAGGAATGAGAAATCTACTGAATGTGTTTCAGGGTGAAGGAATTCAGAGCTAGATAGAGACAGCTGAACATGTCCTAAAGCAGAGATTGTTAGAGTAGGGTTAAGCTGTAAGCTGGGAGGCCTGGTGTAAGCTCTACACAGGTGGCCCAGGATTTCTTACAAAAAAAAAAAAAAAAAGAAAAAAAAAAAAAAAAAAAAAAAATGTGGACTAACATTAACGACAGCTTGAAAGAATCGGTTGCTTGCTTTCTCACAGAACCTCACATTCATCTCTTCAGGGACCACCACAATAGCTAAAAGCCATAACCGCTTAGCAATCTTTCCTTCTCCTTCTCCGCAGAATAATAAATAATAAAGCTTGGCTACGCTTCCGCCTTCACTGGAGCTGATGAGAACGTTCACAGAACCACAAACACTGTGATAAAGCCGAAATTACAGCCGCTTCGTGTTCCGTGACTTGTCAAGATAATGCCTTCATTAGGATGCCTGAGAGAGAGAAGGGAGAGAGAAGGAAGGCAGCTGAGCAGAGAGAGAAAACACACACACACACACACACACACACACAGTATCAACAGAGATCTATAAATCCAGATACCTGTAAGGGACCACACACAGGTGAATATATTGTGTATTCGTATACATCTGTACTGTGGCTTTTCTGGGAACAGAATTTCAGAGAGATGGAAAGTGGAGATCCATCAAAGGGACTTCAATTCCCAGAAAGAGAGCTCACTTATTTAACACATAAAATATTCATTCAACCACCTCTCCATTCATCCATCCATGTGGTGTTGTGTGTGTGTGTGCGCGCGCATGTGTGTGTGTGTATATAGGAACCAATGTTTAGCTTGATTGTGCTGAGGCTTTGGGACTTCTCGCTCAATTACTAGCCCACAAATGTGAAGCACTCCCAGTGTTTTTTTTTTTTTTTTTGCAGTCAACAAATCTGCTGCAGCCAGTAGCAGGAGAAGATGAACACACAGCCTTAGAGTGCATTCTTGCACAGTCCTGCCTGGCTTTCTGTCCGTACTGCAAGAAACTGTAGGCTTTTATTACATACCGTAAAAAATAGTGGTTTTGTTGACCATCATCATTTTCCATTCCACTTGCTCAACGATTACTGGCTCTTCACCGGACCAACACTCACCATGGACGTGCATTTCAGTGTTACCCCCGACAACAGACTCTTTGGTTCATCATAGCAGGCTGAAGGGATGGACTTGGGGTACATTCAGGCTGGATCAGTACATCCATACGGTCTACAACTCTTTCCGAAAAACCATGACACGATTCCAGCTTCTAATTTAGCCCTACATAAAGTAACTGCCTGTCTTCATTAAAGGTCAAGCAAATCAAACATTTTAGGTTACGCTGCCTGTGCATGACATATGTGTGCAAACTGTAGGCATTGTCATACTATGACCTAGCATTAACGAATAAAAACAGCACAAGCTTATACACAGGGCTGGCTAATCTGACGCTATAATACTTACAATCCTGATAACGTCACAGTGCACCATACTACAGATATACACAGTGAGCTCTCTCATTCTTTTCTAATTTAACGCATGACTTTTCACTAAAATGATATGATTCACCGCGACTTGAGGGAAAAGGAGAATCGTTGGAATATTTTCAAGTCTTACCCAACATACTTTAATATTTAATATTTAAAATAGTTCCAATTTTTTAACAGATTTTTAATCCATCAACGATATTACCATAAAAATATTCACTAAAACAATTATTTATTCATGCAACACTACTGTACTGCTGGCAGTTTATAGGCGAATCTTTTTTATAGTGATGCACATCATGTATTGCAGTAATGCCTTTGAGATTCATTACACAATATTTTTTTCTAATCACTCACACCTACATAGCGGCACGGGTCATTTTGTTAACCTGCATGACCCCTAAAAATGACTGCGGATGGTGATCCGTTTTTTCTTCTCTTAAATTTCACTGTTTCGGTATCATTTCTTTCGTCACGATCAATCACCATGATACTGTAAGAAAATCCTGCTTACATTACTGCACCACAAGAAAAGGAAACATTTTGAAAGCCTTAAAACATGTTAGAGATCCGAATATGTTCATTTTTATTCGGTTTCCTGAACAGGGATGCGGAAAGAGAGTGATGCTTATGTTTGTTAAGTTGTTCGCAAATCCTGGAGGGTTTGTGTGATGTAGACTGTAGACCTGTGTGGCTTTACATATTCTGCCTGCATGTTAATGCACGCTATGCAATGACAACTTTATCAGCACCTACAAGGCCACTGAAGTGTGAGTGAAGCTTGTAGTTAAATGGTAGTGCAAACCGGGAGGGATTAATTAACATGGGTCTGCTACAGTTCAACTAAAGGCTGTCTGACTCACTCGCTTTCTCTATCTCTTACTCAGCAATCTGGGAGAGATTCACCTTAGAGGCCAAGGCTGAGGTCATATAGCCTCATGCTATTGATATAAAATTATATAGTTAAAAAAAAAACAAAAAGAAAAGAAAATCGCCACAGGGCACAGTGCATGTGTGTGTGTGTGTCATTGCATACATGCCTGCATTCTGGTGTGTGTGTGTGTGTGTGTGTGAGTGTGAGAGATGCATTACAGATGGAGACACCATTGATAGCTGTCCCTGCAAAAGAAAAAATAAGGAAAACCGAGAGAATCTTAGTAAATGTCAGTGTATCCACTCAAACACACACATGACCCTCTCTGTTCCTCTTTATCTGTGGTGGGTCATCAGTCCTGTTCAGACATTGCAGTTGTCCGTGGCCTGACTTTCAAATATCTGCCTCCTTATTCTTCTGTGTCCCACTTGCCGTCGTCTTATCGCTATTCTCGCTGCACGCTGATCTCCGAGCTGGTTCTTAAACAGCTCCATTGTCACTTCCAGTCACACAGAATGTCATGCACACAATCAAAGAGCATCTGAATGCATGACAATCCCTATCTTGCACCAATAACCAATTAGAGGGTAAAGTTCAGAAAGGAAATGAAATCAAAATCACACAAAACGTTCAGCATCAGCGACAAAATGATTGAGACTCTGTAACTAATGGCCACATTTATTTAATTAGTACAGATTAAAACAATTCAGAAAAACTCCTAAGAAAAACTGAAGGACGTGTTTGTCTCCATCCAGCACTAGCTTGATAATGTTGGCTAATCTAAGGTTAGCTGAGAAACAAGGTGATCCCTTTGTTCAGCTCTTGGTGGAGCTCAAGGCTGCCGTACTCCCTCGTGGCCATTTATGTAATCGTAGCCTTGGCACCAAACAAACGCAGAATGAGTACAAAGGCTTTCCCCAACCGCCCATCCAAAGTTCCATGTGCATTAGCTTTCCAGCATTCAGAAGGGAGCAGAAAAACATTTTGCGCAACTGCTCATTTCCCACCATGTTCCTGAATGCCTCAGGGTCACGTCAGAGGGTCACGTCAGAGGGTCAGGTATCTCTGTTCTGCAAAGGATCTGCAGAGAACACCAGTATGTAGTCTATAATCAGCCTGACAAAGGTAAGAGATGATAAGAAGTGAACTGCCTGAAGCGGTCCAGGTTCAAATTAAAGAAATGCCTGATTTGTAATATGAATCTGCTGGACCTGCTGGCTTTCTGATAACGTTGACTAGCTTGAAAATTGAAAACATTTGAGCGCATGTTCACAAACAAGCTCACGAACGAGTTCAATATGCACAGTGGAGCTGCACACAAGCCTGTAAAGGGAATTCTGGGTAATGAAATCCTGAACATAAAAGCGCCCCTGTGAAGAAAAACAGGCAACCAAGTTAACGTGGACACAGAAGCAAACAATGCATCCCATAAGCAGATCCATCAGGCTACACACACACACACACACACACACACACACACACACACACACACACACACACGGTTCCTGAGGAGAGAATTTGCAGCAGATTATCAGCACAAAAGCGATGGCTCATCAGAAAGAGGCTCTCAGTGAGGATATTAGGGCAGTGGGCAAATGTAGAGCGCGTCATTAAAAAGCTTTCACGCGCTCTTTTCCCCCCTGCAGCACTGCTCCTTAGCCTACACCATCTTTCACACCCTGTTAAGCTTCCTTCAGACGTTTATGACGATCCTGCACTTTCCCTAATGTTGCTGTTATTACTGTGTTCCTCTCTGTCCATGTTCAGGATATAACATGTTTACACATTCACACACACACACACACAAATCAAGAGTTTTCTCTCTCAATCTACGATTCTCAGTATCTCTCTCTATTTATACCGATCTGATCATGAGGTTGCATCTCAAACTGAAATCGAATAGCGTTCGAAGCCGATAATTATCGAGTTCATCACCAGGCACCGTCAGATTTAGCAGCGCTAATATCGTTAGGCTTAACACGTAATTTAATACTACAAAATATTGATTACATTAGTTTAGTTCAAGTATGTCTAATGTGATTTGTAGATAAATGTGTCACAATTAGATCTGAGGAGCTAGAAATTTCAGGGTGCACCATAAACAATCCGTTCAAGGGAAATGGATAGAATTTAAAAGTTTTAGCCTGCATGAATCGATGCATCTGAGCAGAGGATTTTTTTGCTCCACAGCAGAAGCATTGTTCCCGTTGCAGGGGTGTTTATGTCATTGTCTATGTCCACGTGGGGTGGTGGTAACTTAAGTGGTTAAGGCTGTGGGTTGTTGATCAGAAGATCAGGATTCAAGCCCCAGCACCGCCAAGCTGCCACTGTGGGGCCCCTGAGCACGGCCCCCAACCCCCCATTGCTACAGGGGCACTGCATCATGGCTGAACCTGTGCTCTGACCCCAACCTTCCAAGGATGGGATATATAAAGAAATAATTTTTTGTGCAGTAATGTATAAATGACAAATAAAAGCAACTTAACCAAATCCGCAGTGTAAACAGCAGCCTCGTTAAACCCGAGTCTTTCATGTATGATTTGGGCCACTTCTCTACGCTGGTTCTGAAATTCAAATCGTATCTGGTTTGTGATAGACAGCAGACCAGAAAAGTGAACTTGAACATGATTGGATTCCTCACAGGACACTTACACCAAACAGCAGAAAAAAAAATTACATGGCCAAAGGTTTTGTAGTCACCTGACAGTCCCAACATGTGATGGTCTTTCACAAAATGTTGCCCTAAAGCTGGAAGCGCAATGGTACAGAATATCTCTATATTCTATAGCTTTAAAATATACCTTCACAGGACATAATGCTCAAACCACCTCAGCCCCACTGAACACGTCTGGGATGTACTTGAATCCCGACTGAGTCCCAGGTTTCGTCTAATCGTTATTGTTCCTGTGGCTAAATGAACACAAATCCCCACATACGTGCTCTGGAACCTAGTGGAAATGCTGGTCAGAAGAGAAGAGACTATAATAACAGCAAACAGAAGACACGATGTGATATGGAATATGATCTTTAATAAAAAGCACTCAGGTGTCCAACAAGCACATGGTCAATACAGTGCATCTATCAGTGTGATTGTGGTGGTGGTCATTTGACCACACGTCAATCACTACACTGAGCTTTTCTGTATATAACTTTATTATTTTAATACAATTCTACCTAAATATACAGGCTAATGGCAATTGCTTCTCATCACAAATCAGTCTTGCCCTCTATTCATTTGTTTTATTTATTTACTTATTTATTTGTAGCTGGGTCAGTTCACACTGATCTAATATCACACCTTCAGCAGAGGAAAATCAACAGAGGAAAAGAATTTATCGAGCATCAAACTGGAATTAGACTTGCGCTTAAACATCTACCTGTCTGTAGCTTTTAATTCTCTTACTCCTGATGATCTTGAACACTTCGTTATCTGGATCAGGTGTGAAAACTAAACTGCACAGGGCAGTAGATCTGTAACTGTGGGGTCAGGTGGCTCTGACGTACTACGTTCTTCGCTTAAGCGTAATTTTCTCGATACTATCCGGACGTCTTATACTAATCTAACAGCAACGTCCTTTTCATACCGAGCCGATTCTCCGTGAGCTTCGGGTAACGATTTATGCGAACCCGATATGTAAGGAGATCATTTGTGCCATGTCCAGATGCAAGAAGAAAACAGATCAGTGCTTCAGATCCTAAAAGATGTCAAATCAGACCCTGATACCAAACCCCAGCATGCTGCTTTAGAATGATGATTTGCTTCTGTTTGAAAATGCTCTAATTTAATGATATTAGGGACGATTTCCCGAAATAAATAAGTAAATAAATAAAATAAAAAAAAATAATAATAAATAAATAAAATAAAAAGTTAAAACATATTTTTTCAATTTTATATTTAGACAAAATCTTAATGTAAATCTCACATGAAATGAACCTAAATAATATTAAAAACTAAAACATTCCTGCATAACCCTTAGTATTATATAATATTTCCACACCGATAATTTATTAAAAGATGCGATGTTCAGTGTAAGAATAAAAAACATGGAATAAAAGTGTGTGTGTTTGTGCTACCTGCTTAGCTTCACGTAGGCCACGTCCCATGTGGACAAGCATCAGTGAGCACAGGCGACGCTCGAGTGTGTGCTGAGCTCAGGCACGAGCACTGAACTAAACAGACATAAAGCCAGTGACGCGGACAAGCGCACAAGTGTGCACAAGTGTGCACAATGATATGCAAAATGTACAAGCTCACATGACTTAGCTTTGTAGAATGAGATATTTAAGTAAGTGCAGCTTTCGTTCATTACATTATGTTAACAGCAGATGCTAGATCTTCTCTTAAACGCACTCACATACAGTGTACAGGATACACTGTATGTGACACTGTAGTATCAGCTCTAAAGGAAATCATACTGTCTATGCAACAACAATGACTGTTCGATCAACTAACTGGTTTTACTAGATCTACATCTGTAAATACACAGTTGGAAAGAATGTCACTGAGCTTAAATTCATCATGTCTATATAAACACCTTCTGTGTTAAGTGCAGAATCCTTTCCTAGTGTTAAAGCGGCTGTAGTGTGAGTGTGGCTGTAGTGCTTCTGGAGTTGTGGAGCTGTCGAGCTTTCGAGCCGGGGTGCTGAACGCTTGTGGGGTGTGTGTTTGCGTGCGCTCTGGCATTCTTGTTTAATGGGTTTTCTTGTTACGAAGTTGACGTCAGAGAGTGGAAAAAGTGGCATAATGGCGCAGCTTTGAGCTGGATTACCACCATTCAGTGCTTTTCCCTGCAAAATCTCAGCGTGTTAAAAACACTTTACTTGGCTTTTACAGACTATTTCTAATTTACAATGTCACACAAGTTTAGCTCGGTGTTTCGTCACTGGACCTCACATAAACGTACGATGAAGTATTGAGAATATAGTGATATTAATACAGTATTAATGAGCTTGATAGTGTGGAAAAACCCATCGTGGAAAAATCTTCTTTCCGGTCAGGAAGCAGCAGTTTATGTAGGCAGCAGTTTTGGCAAACTTTCACATGCTGGTCTCATTTGGCCACTGTGACCAATATGTTTACTAATCTCACTCAACTGCCTGTAAGACACGGTTTTCTCTAGTGTAAAAATGGACATATTTGTGCACACAGATTGTTATTTCTTATGAATGAATCAAGTTAGATAACATCTACAAAGTGGTATAAATGTGTATGGAAAAATGTATAATACAACGCCACACTTAAGGTGCAATTACAGCGACTGAAACAACAATGGCACTCATTCCTGAGCGTTAAAGAAGGAGATAAGGTAATATTATGTACACATTAAGATCCTGAGCACATCAGCAGGTAGTGTACATATAAAACTGACATCTGTGGATCAATACAGAGGCTCAGAAACCTTGTACAGGGTGACATGTAACATTTCTACTGAGGGAGCCAGAGAGAAAATTGGGCCTAAGAATAGCAAAGGGAAAAGATGTGCATCCCCTCAGACATGGGTACGGATATATTCGCAGAGATCGGGCCTTCTGGGAGTCCCGCGCACTCCCTCGCTCGCGCACTCCCTCGCCCGCGCACTCCCTCGCCCGCGCACTCCACCTCGCCCGCGCACTCCACCTCGCCCGCGCACTCCACCTCGCCCGCGCACTCCACCTCGCCCGCGCACTCCACCTCGCCCGCGCACTCCACCTCGCCCGCGCACTCCACCTCGCCCGCGCACTCCACCTCGCGCACTCCACCTCGCGCACTCCACCTCGCGCACTCCACCTCGCGCACTCCACCTCGCACACTCCACCTCGCACACTCCACCTCGC
Organism: Tachysurus vachellii; assembly: GCF_030014155.1. Taxonomy (NCBI): domain Eukaryota; kingdom Metazoa; phylum Chordata; class Actinopteri; order Siluriformes; family Bagridae; genus Tachysurus; species Tachysurus vachellii. Next base: position 13,142,662 of record NC_083461.1, on the reverse strand, counting down.
ACTCCCTCGCACACTCCACCTCGCACACTCCACCTCGCACACTCCACCTCGCACTCCCTCGCACACTCCACCTCGCACTCCCTCGCACACTCCACCTCGCACTCCCTCGCACACTCCACCTCGCACACTCCACCTCGCACACTCCACCTCGCACACTCCACCTCGCACACTCCACCTCGCACACTCCACCTCGCACACTCCACCTCGCACTCCCTCGCACACTCCACCTCGCACTCCCTCGCACACTCCACCTCGCACTCCCTCGCACACTCCACCTCGCACTCCCTCGCACACTCCACCTCGCACTCCCTCGCACACTCCACCTCGCACTCCCTCGCACACTCCACCTCGCACTCCCTCGCACACTCCACCTCGCACTCCCTCGCACACTCCACCTCGCACTCCCTCGCACACTCCACCTCGCACACTCCACCTCGCACACTCCACCTCGCACACTCCACCTCGCACACTCCACCTCGCACTCCCTCGCACACTCCACCTCGCACTCCCTCGCACACTCCACCTCGCACTCCCTCGCACACTCCACCTCGCACTCCCTCGCACACTCCACCTCGCACTCCCTCGCACACTCCACCTCGCACTCCCTCGCACACTCCACCTCGCACACTCCACCTCGCACTCCCTCGCACACTCCACCTCGCACTCCCTCGCACACTCCACCTCGCACTCCCTCGCACACTCCACCTCGCACTCCCTCGCACACTCCACCTCGCACTCCCTCGCACACTCCACCTCGCACTCCCTCGCTCGCACACTCCCTCGCTCGCACACTCCACCTCGCACACTCCCTCGCTCGCACACTCCCTCGCTCGCACACTCCCTCGCTCGCACACTCCCTCGCTCGCACACTCCCTCGCTCGCACACTCCCTCGCTCGCACACTCCCTCGCTCGCACACTCCACCTCGCACACTCCACCTCGCACACTCCACCTCGCACACTCCACCTCGCACTCCCTCGCACACTCCACCTCGCACTCCCTCGCACTCCCTCGCACACTCCACCTCGCACTCCCTCGCACACTCCACCTCGCACTCCCTCGCACACTCCACCTCGCACTCCCTCGCACACTCCACCTCGCACTCCCTCGCACACTCCACCTCGCACTCCCTCGCACACTCCACCTCGCACTCCCTCGCACACTCCACCTCGCACTCCCTCGCTCGCACGCACACTCCCTCGCGCGCACACTCGCTCGCACGCCCCCCTTGCACACACACCCCCCCCCCCTCGCACACTCGCTCGCACACTCACACACTCACAATGTATGGATATATTTGGGGAGATGGGGTCTTCTGGGAGTCTCACACTCACACTCGCTTCACACTCCACGCTCTCACACCACACTCTCTCGCACGGTGGTGTTAAGAGAGTTGCCCCTCATTTTTTCCACCTGCAGCTGTGAGGTATTTTCTTTTGTTTTATGAGGAATCCATGTGTGATGTTTAATCCTAATCTATTCTGAAATAAGAAGCTCAGAAGACACCGTGTTCCACAGAAAAGCTACAGAGAAGCCGCTAGAGCGGTTACCTTTTTATTACTTGTGACGGCACCTTAAAATCATTTTGAAAATCATTCTCTAGGCTTAATTAGCTATTACAGCAGTTGCAATGTGCACACACCTCCGCTGAGATCAGACAAATTTAGAACTAATGGGTTTTAGAGGGAAATTAAATCAAGGATTACAATAGAACAACAAAAGAAAAGCACTTCATTATAACCTCCGCAGAGAGAATGTAGTGAAATGCGAATTCATATCACAGCATTAAACACCAAGCTACAACAAATTATAAGCATCTGTACAGCTGTGCATGGGATGCCAAGTATGAGCTAACAGCTTCATCAGGAGATATGGACCGGCTCCTTACTAGCTACCTCATGCTGGAATGAGCCAGAGTTAAGGTATAAAAGTTTCACAAATCTCTCCGTGTGATTATCAAGTTTGATTCAGCTTGAAGTCTTTAGACTTTTGTTCTTGTTGATTTAATTTGACCTATTTGTTCAGGAAAGACATCTTCCTTGTACCAAGAGTTCTCTTTTTACAACCTGAAGTCAAGGATTGTGACTAGTTATCGATTTATTTATCCCTTCTTTAAAATCCATCCATTTATTTCTGAATCATTTTTTGATTTTCAGGGCAGAGCCATTGCAAGGCATACATTCTAACCACTACGCTACTATCTGCCCAAACCAAACTAAAATATAGCATTTTTTAATTAACATTTCTAATATTAACTATTTTTCAAATAAAAAATCAAATAACTCAGATATTATCATCATAAGCCATGATTAAAAAAAACTCGAATGTGATATATATATATATATATATATAGACACACACACACACACACACACATATATACACACACACACATATATATACATATTATATATATACATATACATACATATTATATATATATATATATATATATATATATATATATATATATATATATATATATATATATATATATATATATATATACATACACACATATACATACATACACACACATATATATACACATTAATCAAGAATATTAAAATATATATGTAATATTTATTTATTTATTTTTTAATATTCTTGATTTTGGACTTATAATATTTTGAATTTTTCATACTGCTCCTGCACTAATGATTATAATAGACACTTTTTTTTTTTTTTTCATTTTAAGGACTAAATCCACAAATAATTGAGGAGACACATAATTCTGCACAAAGGTCAAGCCTTCAGTCACAGTGAACGTTAAGAAGCCCTTTGTTGCCTACGAGAGCATGTCAGCTGCTTCGCCTCTTGCCCCGTCTGTTCTTCTGAAGAGGCTTCTGGTTGGCACGGCTAACTGGTTCAAATTAGAGAAGCAGCAACAGTACTATATGTCTCTTTTCCTTTTAGCAAAATAATACAGGTTCACACATGAATGCAGTGTGTGAAGAGAAATGCACAAGCTGCAGTATTAAGAAGGCAACCCGGCTCACCCCGACGCACTTCTGGAGCATTTTAAGTAGATCCAAAGAGGATACAATTCTCCATAACAAAGGCTGTCACCAGTAGCAGGGCTCAGCCACACACCGCTCAAGTAAAATATCCCACTATCTTACTTTAAAACTCCAACTCACAACCACTGGGCGAAACCGAATCTGAGGCTGAAGTAGAGGCAGAGGCACCACAGATCAGAGGAGAAAACCTCAAAACGATCAGTTAATGTGAAGCTCCTTCCTGAGAGAGAAGTCTTACATCACTTCTCTTCTCTTCTCTTCATACAGCTAAAAGGAGTAGAACCAGAAATCAACGCTACTGTGTGCCTCGTCCTCCAGCTGCGGTCAAAGCCCCAGCTTCCTGCCCCCCACCCCCACCACACAAATGAAGTCATTACATTTTTCTTTACAAGAGATCAATAGAAATGTTGAATTATCAATCAGCCCAAGCCCCAGTTATTGAGTACTCGGTGTCATTAGGCGTTGATGCAAATATGAAGCTGGACATGCTCATCAGGGAAAAGTGCAAATTATACACACTGTGCTTTCCATCTTTTCTCCATCTGTGTATATCTATCTATCTATCTATCTATCTATCTATCCATCTATCCATCTATCTAAAAATGTGCGTTTTTATGTTCTTGAAAACACTCAACAACCTTTAAAATCCAAACTGGTTACAAAAAGAGTGTTGTGTTTGGTAGACAGCTTTGTAGACCGTTATGACAACTGAAACTGTGACTCACACTAACAATCAGTTATCACACCTGTATATATAGTGGTTGTGACATCCTATCAACGTATCCATCCATCCATCCGTTCCACACATCCGCCCTCACTATCTCTCTAAAACTGGAATGGATAAAGCAATCATGCTGGTGAAACAAACTGCTGGTGAAACAAAAACAAACATTAAGGTCTCATGTTTTCCTGTAGCTTTTAATTCTTGCTAATGCTACTTTACATTGTACAGGAACTTGTGGTTCTCACAAAACTCACCGCTGAGAAGAAGTCAGTTTTTTGATATGTTTGAAATTAAAAAACTATTTGTTTTTGTTCAAGCAGTACAGAAAAAGGATGGATAGATGGACAGATGGATCATCATTCTCACGCAAGATAATTTCCTTTCTTCAACACATGCACCTGCAGCTTCTGCACATGCATCGTCAGGCAATTTCATCTGCGATACACATGCTCAATGGCTCATGGCTAAAATCAGCTGCTCTGATTAATAGAGGAAAGAGGAATTCCATTATGTTCTGTTGGACACCTAACAAAAGATGGTTACAGCATCACTGGGAACACTCATCCCCTTTTTTTTGGAGTTTATAAACAAATACCAGACACTGTCCAGGGTCAACATTTATGACACATGGCCAGCATGAAGAAAATCTGCTAGTCTGGAGTTCAATACATTCTTTACACCTCCCAAATACATGTTGGATGATTGTGAATAATTGTGTGTGTGTGTGTGTGTGTGTGTGTGTGCGTGCGCTCTCTTATCACTCCCTGCACTGCACCTCGCTTCTTCAGATCTATCAGCATTCGACCGGTCCCACCATCTCTCCGGCTAAATGGTAGGTATACAGCAATACTCTTTTCTGTTCTGGCACCGAGATGGTGAACTGGACTTACCCTAATTGTCCGAACAGCTGAGTCACAAACGACAGGTGAAGACCTACCTCTTCCTGAAACACTCGAACTAACACTTTTCCCAGTTTGTGATATGTGTATATCAAAAAAATCTGAACACAGTTTTAGGTTGATGGTATGCTAAGTCTGTAAACTAGTGAACCAGTGGTAATGTATTCATCAATAGAGACTTAAAAGCACTGTGGTACATCACTCTGGATAAGGGAGTCTGCCAAATATGTATGTATGTGAGAGAGTGAGTGAGTGAGTGGTTGAGTGTTAATGGGTGAATGAGTGAATGAGTGTTAATGGAGGGGGCACGGTGGCTTAGTGGTTAACACGTTCACCTCACACATCCAGGGCTGGGGGTTCGATTCCAGCCTCCACCTTGTGTGTGTGGAGTTTGCATGTTCTCACCGTGCCTCGGGGGTTTCCTCCGGGTACTCCGGTTTCCTCTCCCGGTCCAAAGACATGCATGGTAGGTTGATTGGCATCTCTGGAAAAATTGTCTGTAGTGTGTGATTGCGTGAGTGAATGAGAGTGTGTGTGTGTGTGTGTGTGTGTGTGTGATGGGTTGGCACTCCGTCCAGGGTGTATCCTGCCTTGATGCCCGATGACGCCTGAGATAGGCACAGGCTCCCCGTGACCCGAGGTAGTTCGGATAAGCGGTAGAAAATGAATGAGTGAGAGAGTGTTAATGGATGAATGAGTGAGTGAGTGTTAATGGATGAATGAGGGAGTGAGTGAGTGAGTCCCTCAGATGGTTCTGATCTGGATGAAAGAAATTAGAGTGTTTGTCTAAGACATCTTCCCCTTTGCAAGTGAGATTTGACCTGCACAGACACAGCCCCAACTGTGAATCATGGCTATAATTATGGTAAACCTTGTGAAATGCAACCCAGCCTTAGGAGAGGAAGACAGATTTGAGCTTTGTCCCATGAACTCAGATGTGTGTTTGTGTGGAATCAGTAAGTCAAGCTGATAGAAGCCACAAATATGGAGGGTGTTACACCGACCTTATTCCTCAGCTCTGTGGGGAAGTGAACTGTGAGCAAGAAGACTGCTAGAAGTGGTTAAGACAGAGCAAACACACTGCGTGTGCAGCATTAGAGTCCGAAGCGTGTGACAATTCGAGAAAAGTATGAGCGATAATCCTGAAAATCTTAAGAGAGCAAAAACGCATTCGATACGTCACGTTAGAAGTCCTGTGTGCCGATAAAGTTCAGTCCAGCAGGGCAAAGATAATCATCCTGCATATTTCTAAAGCAGTGTTTTTGGTGTGTGTGTGCGTGTGTGTGTCCGCAGTAAACTGCCTGTTCTGCATCAACCACACTATTCCGCCCTGCCACAACCGACCACATAAAAACAGAACAAAAGTTAAAATAAAAAACACAAAAAGAACGAGTGAAAAATAACACACACATAAATAAGCACATCTGAAGAGAACGCGAATACGAAAAATTAGATATAGGGCGTAGAGTGGGAAAAGAATAACAGATAAAGAAATACAGAAAGAAATTTACAAGGTAGGAGCTGTGGCTGAAGAGAAAAGAAAAAAAGTTGTAGAGATGGGGGATAGAGAGAGAGAGGGAGAGAGAGAGAGAGAGAGAAAGACAAAGAAGCTGTGCCTGGGCCAGGAGAGCGCTGTATTAGCTGACATTTCATAAACATCAGAGCCCAGCATGTGTTGAGCGATGGGCCAAAGTGTTTACTAAGTGTTACTGGAAGCCTGGGGTGATTTATACAGCCTTGTAGACAACACACACACACACACACACACACACACACACACACACAGTTAAACAGTAAAGGCCAATGACAAATAATGCAACAGAGAGCTGGTCCAATATTTATCCAGAAGAGGCTAAAATGTTGAGGGAGGGTGTGTCATGCAGGTGAGGATTAAGCATGACAAACACTTACACCAGAGCCAGAAACGTACAATCAGATAGTCCTACCTGTAAAATTATTTATTTTAACTCAATTAAGAAGCGTTTTTTAACTTCAGAGGTGTGACGATTATTCGTATTTACTGCTCTGGCATGCGAACAAACCTGCACCTCCACTTCACCTGACAACGCGTTTAGCTAGTACTCCATCTGTCCCATCTGCATGTCAGGGCTTGTGTATGTGTACTTGTATCTATAATCTGTATTTGTATTTCTTTGTGTATTGTGGTCTGGCTTGATTCCTGTGTATCTTGAACTGCACAGATTAAAGGAGAACATACTCTATATGATTTATGGCTATGAGATTTTAGTCTTAATTTAACATTCTTGCTCGCTTAGTCAGTAAACCGAGTGCATGTTGCTTCGCCTTACTGTCTTTCTCTGACCGCATAAATACATCACCCTAACCCCATTCAATTAAAACTGAATCAGTGCTAATATTGTACTGTATTATGACCTTCCACCAATCAGCCCCACCCTCCATTTTCATCATATTGCAGCCTACATTTTCACACACTGATTAAAAGCACTGTTATAGGCAATAAAACCGTCTGTTTCTTTAGTCATTCCATTCGAGATCTCTCTGTGAAGGCCAGCTTATGTTTCTTGCTTTGAAAGTCCATCTGTTTGACTTGCCATCTCTTATTGTGTGCTAGTGGTGGGTGGCACGGGGAAAAATTGTGATCACACAGCAGCTTAAAACGATCACTGCTTCATTAGATAATCGCAGTATAAAATGATAAAAATGTATTTTTGTTTTTTTTCCTAACCAGGCAAGAAAACAAAGCATCGCCTTTAGCTTTAGATTTAAAAAACATTTTTTTTTTAAACAACAACTACAAAAACACAAAACATGCGGAGACTGGCAAACCACTCAGGCACTGATTGAATGCTGCTTCCTTACCGAGTGTTAAAATAAATCGCTCGTTTTAGTTTTACAATAAAATAACAACCATGTCTTGTATTGCCTGGTCAGCATGAATCTTCTCCACACATGGCATGAGCGAGTGCAACAAATCTGACATCGTGCCATAATTTATTCAAACCTGTTTCAGAGATCAAATCCCTAGAGACCAATGCACAAGGCAAAAGACAACACCGTGGAGTGATGCGATTGTGCATTTGACCTAGTTCTGAATGAAAAGCATTCACCTTGTTTATAATACATTGATAATTAACGACTTTTATAATTCATTTATTGTCTACCAAACATCTGTAGGCAGGCTTTAAAAAGACCTTATTTAAGACAATGATACTGGCACAAGCCATTATAGTTAAGAGAAGATTCACTACAATCATAACACACAGACTACACAGTCATTACCTTTAATATGAACGCATCGACCTCTGCGACACTTTATTACATTCGTTTGACTGTTGATGAACTGACGACACCATTTCAGAGGTGAGCGTTGACTGAAAACCTGCTGAAATTGAGCCAGTATACCATTTGCAGGTGCTGAGGAGCATCTCGGCATCGCGTACAAACAGTGTGGACACAGAAAACCGTTGTTCTCCTTTTTTTCCCTCATTGAATTATGTGTGGATAATGTGCAAATCATCGTTTTCTCACACTAAAGGTGTCTAATATCCAAACCTTAACCTAATTATAACAACAGGTATTAAAGATCAACTCTCCTATCGGAGTGCCTTCTGTCTTTTCTGTGCGTTTTTGAGCCATTCCCATCGTCATGCTCCCACTCAGGTGCGTAACTGTATTTCTCTGCCTTCCTCAGGCTTAGATCTGCTGCCTCTGTGCTTTTGCAGCTCGCAGAGAGAAAACAAAACAAACCCGCAAATTTCTTCATTTTAATCTAAGTGTCATTACAGAAGATAACCAATGCGTGAGATGGTCTTCAGTACGAGAGAGAGAGAGAAAAGAGAGAGAGAGAGAAGAGAGAAAAGAGAGAGAAGAGAGAAAAGAGAAAAGAGAGAGAGAAAAGAGAGAGAAGAGAGAAAAGAGAGAGAGAGAGAGAGAGAAAAGAGAGAGAGAGAGAGAGAGAGAGAGAAAAGAGAGAAAAGAGAGAAAAGAGAGAAAAGAGAGAAGAGAGAAAAGAGAGAGAGAGAGAGAGAGAGAGAAAAGAGAGAAAAGAGAGAAAAGAGAGAGAAGAGAGAGAAGAGAGAAAAGAGAGAAAAGAGAGAAAAGAGAGAAAAGAGAGAGAAGAGAGAGAAGAGAGAGAGAGAGAGAAGAGAGGAAAGAAAAAGAGAGAGAAAGAAAAAGAGAGAGAAAGAAAAAGAGAGAAAGAAAAAGAGAAGAGAAAGCGAGAGAGAGAGAGAGAGAGAGAGAGAGAGAGAAAGAGAAAGAAAAAGAGAAAGAGAGAGAGAGAGAAAGAAAAAGAGAAGAGAAAGCGAGAGAGAGAGAGAGAGAGAGAGAGAGAGAGAGAGAGAGAAAGCGAGAGAGAGAGAGAGAGAGCGAGAGAGAGAGAGAGAAGAGAGAAGAGCCTGGGAAGGAAGGGTGGGAGGGAAAGAGGAAATCGATATAGGCTTCACAAAAGGCCACAGTATGGGGTCACTCAGAACAAAGCATTTAAAAGGGGCACAGTGGAAATAAGTGTAGTGCCAATTTCAAAAAACACAACAACTCAGAAACCGTTCTGCTTTCTCAACATTACATCTGTAGTCTAGTGTTTTTAACAGTAAATGAAAGGGAAAGCAAGCAGGTAGATAACAATGATTAGGAGAACAAGGAACTAATTTTGCACACTGAAGTGGTTATTAACTCTTTCCCAGTTGCATAAAGCTGCTCACAAATGTATTAAAAGTTCTCCAGAGGCTCCAGAGAAACCACACAATGCTAGAATTAAGAGTAAACATTAACAACTGTAGCGGGAACGAAGGAGCCAGTTTCAGCTCCCGCGTCCATTCACACACTGCTACTGGTGAATTAGTGCAGAGAAAATTACCTTCACACTGTTGATCTCGGTCCTGTTGAACACTCAGTTCTGAAGGAACCACAACTTGAGCTGAACTTAACAGTAAATATAATAGAGACATAAAACCAAACACTAAATAGACCAAATGTTGACCAAATATCGGTGTGCACTATTTCTACCTCCACACGTATGTCTCTGTATGGTTGTCTTGGTGACAAAAAGGAAAAACCAAATGCAGCATGGGTGCTTAGTTACAGCAGAAATCACTTAGAAATAATTAAATAATAGAAAATAATGACAAAATGAGGGGTCATGGATTTGTAACTGCTGTCCCATGCAATATTGCCCTAGCCAGTACAAAGCAGTACGACATGCCTGGATGGATGGGCTGGAGCCCAAGCAGCATGCAATCTAATGATGAAATCAAAAAACATTTAGTCTTGAATGGATCTCATGGTCTACAGAAATGTCTAATCCGCCTTGTTCTGTCTCTGTATTGCAGAAACTGGCATAGATTATTGAAAACGCTTGCACTACTACTACTATTAATGCACATCAAAAGATGCGTGCAAAAGCAGGGGAGCTGTATGCAGACTCAGTGACAGTGATCTTAACTGAATCAGGTGTCAGAACGGTTTCAGATGCACCTGGTCACGTCACTGGGTTGTTGACCCGTTCAGGACAGACCTCTTTCTCATAGGCCAGCTTAGCTGAAGTAAACAAGCCTGTCAATAGCTGTGCAAACACACACTTAAACTCATCACATCCCTCATATTGTTTTCCAGAACAATCAAAAGTTTGTTCGATTCAGGTTTGGTGGAAAAGGTCCAAATAAACTATATCAACTGTGATATATTAAATGGCTAAAAAGAAAACTAGGTTTGACAACAACAACAACAACAACAATAACCCCTACTGCTACTGAAACCTCGTGTGACCTAGAGAAACCTCATGAAGACCTGGACTAAATCATAATCAGTTTTAAATCAACAATGCTACACAATCTATGTTTTGTGACTGAGACTCCCTTTACTCTACTCAGCACCTGATGACCCCCTGCTATCTTTCATTTCATTTCAGTGATTTACACATCTTGTAGGAATAACAAAAAAAGTGCAGACCAAGAGACTGTTCGTTGGGATCCCAAGAGTCTTAGTCAGATACAATTAAATAAGTGGATTAACCTCAATACACAGCAATCCTCACACAAATAGAAAGGGGGTAGGATGGATACATAGATGAAAAAGCAAAAGAGCCAAAAGATGTAGTTTCAGATACAATTAATTATGAAATTATGTAATAAACAAAGCAGCGTTTGTTAGATGACACTGACAGAAATGAGAGTTACTCAGTCGATCATTTACACTGGATATACTGTATGAGGACAGCCGGAAAGTGTCATTTAGACAGCATGTGTAGGACATCTCAAGGCAAATCCTATAGTCAACCATTTACACGCATGCACCAGGAAATATATTAAACAGGGCAGAGTGGAACGCACGGACAGATGGTTCAATTACGAGGGCATAAAACAATTAAGAGAGAGGAAGCCTTTCTTACACCCAGGCCAACAGTTAACCGTCACAGGATCACAATCAAACAGAAACACATCTCTGTACTCAACTGCGTACTTATTAAGGATAAATGGGTCTACAAACCTGCAGTGCACATCTGCCCCCCATTTCTCCCAAGCTCCTGCTACACGTCCCCCGCTCAGCTAGTCTTGTCCTCTACATCTATGCCAGCCAATCAGAAAAGGCTCTAGGGAAACGGTTGCCTAGCTACTGCAACAAGCTCTGGGTCAACCCATCCAATCACAGGGTCATTACAGATCCACACTACATCTTTCAGCTAAATCCTTAAGTGTCTAGATATGAAAAAGATGAGAAGAGTAAGCGGGGGGGCATTGCACAAATAACTATTTTTTGGGATGAGGAGTTATTTAGAGCATTGAGCCACTCTTCACGTCAGCACTAACCACGTTAAAATCACCCGAAAGTAGGTGTGCAGGAAAAAAAAAGGACATTCAAACCATGTCAGCTAAGGCACTAGATAAATGAATCCAAGAAATGCTGAGCAACGCTATGAAAGGGTCTCTGGATGAAATGGCGTTTTCCCGTATGACCAGTCAAGGCTTTAGGTCATGCCCTCTTGCTCAGCTAATAGGATGGGTGCAGTACGGTCCTCTGAAGCAGCCCTTAATTGGTGCAACTGCTGGAGAAAAGCAGCACGTCAATGACAGAGGCCGAGCCCCTGATGAGGCACTTGCACTACACACGGAACATCACTTTTCCCATTAACTGAAAGAAAAATTCCTTTCTGCAGAATGAAGGAGAGTGAAAGGATATTTAAGAAGTTGTTACTTCCTTACTCACGGCCAAAATATTTACTGAACACGTCTAAAAACCCTGAGGCGTGAGTCGTAAGAGGCCATACTACAACAACAACAACTTATTTCTCATTTCAGAATCATTTGATTATGAAATATGATTCATGTCTGTACCTGACTGAACAAGACTATTAACCAGTATGTAAAACATTACCCTAAAAAAATGTGTTGAACTGCTTCAAGCTTGCCAAACCGATTAATGATTAATATTTTTATTTATTTTTATATCCTCACACATCAACAGTGTGCGAATGCAACAGAGCTGGAAAACACGGACCACCTTGCAGCAGTGCGGTTTCTAAGCACATGAAGTAAACTTATTCCTTTATGGGTAAGCATGAGCTTATGTCTGAAGAACAAACATCCACCACCAAATAGCTTGTTTTCTCTCACCGCCTTTAGTGCTACAGCAACCAAAAGCAGACTATTTCTGAAATGAAACAATTATGCAATTATTTAGAAACGTTCAGGCACACAAAGCCCATGGTGTATTTTTATGTGACACTCGCTCGAATTTCAGGAATCGAATATGACTGCCACTACACTACATTTCACTCCGCATTCCATTTGTTGCCCCAGAAAACCATGACCTGGCTGGAACCGTAACTCTTGTCTCCCTGTCAAGCGCATACCGCACTGCTGTATGCCCTACAATACCTAGAGCTGCACAGAAGACAGTCAGACGGCCCCTTTCTAAAGAGCACGCTCTTTTATTAACGACGTGTAATCCCAGGAGGCAGGCCAACATACCAGATCTTCTGCCTCCACTTCCCCCATCGCTCACAGCAGTAAAACAGCAAAGGAGCTTTACCAGCATGCCAGAGCCAGATGATATCACTCACGTTTATGGTGAAGTGGGCCACTGTCAAACCTTACCTCTGGCTGTCAGTTTCTTCGTGTTGATTATTTTTGCAGCATATTCCTGGCCTGTAGACTTTTTCACACATCTGCGCACCACGGAAAAGGCACCCCTGGGGAGTGGAAAAAAAAAAAAAAGATGTGATGTCAAGTAGTGTGTTGAATGGTTACTGATGCAATGCACAGAATGATTGCCAATCATGTGTCATGCAGAGGAAGGGCCATGAGAAATTTACTACTAAAGGTATAGAATTGACTTATATGTGTGAATTACTATATATGCAGTATACATATATACACACACATGTGGCTATGCAGTGGGTATGAGTGTCAAATCCATAAGAGATATAACACACAAATATCAACACTCACCCAAAAAATAAAGTGCAACAAATCAAAATTAGTTTTACTGAAGAAAACTTTATAATACAGCCTTTATTTGACACATGGCTGAGTCAATATCAAGACTTTTCCCATTATTATTTTGAGAGAGCTGCCAGGGGCAGTAGCAAAGATTTTGAAAACGCTACGCTTATAGAAAAAGTCAATTATAGGAACCTTAATGTGTCTTGGTTGTCCAAATCTATGGGAAATTAGAAAGGGTTTAAAACTACATTCTTTCAGCAAACAATGACCCTTTTTTGCTGGGTGTAGATGGGGTAGAGACGTGCATCAGACATTCAGACACTGAAAACAGGTGTCGTGAAAAGAGAGCTTGAACTGTACGTGAGACAAGAAGTTTTCTATCCTTCATACTGTCATGTGAAGTAAATTGTCTGGCACATACAAGATATTATGAAATAATTCAAATCTGCTTACAATAATAGGTGTCATTTCTAAAAAGCCAATTTAAAACCAATTTTAAAAATAATAAAAAAAAACAATTATATAAGCAAAAATCCCATAAAGATAATGAGAAGTGGATTGCAATTGTGATTGCGCTTAAGATTTAAGAAGCTAACATAACTACTAGCCGGCTAGTAGCCTGCTGGATGTCACCTTACCCATATACCTGTTCATTAATCAAGCAGGTTTCTGACTCCACTGCCATGGTGCCATTCGCACATCAGAAAATTCATTAAATTCAATGGACATTATCAGAAAGAAGACTTTTGGGAAAATATTCATTGTATAAATATTACATTTATGAATTTATTACAAATAAGCAAACCAGAGGTGATAGCAGCATGGAAAAACTCCCTGAGAAAATATGAGGTAGTGCAAGCTTGTACCTGGTAATGTGATTATAAACAATTTCCTTTCTTTAAGTGTGTACTTTATGGTCAAAAAGTGCAATTCTGAAGACATATATTTAACATGAAGTTAATTTTGTTGAAGTTATCAACTATTCACACAGACAGACTTGAGTACAAAACTGTTCATGGCAATTAAGCCCTAAGCCACAGTCTAAAAAAGCTAGGTCAACAACCTTTGGCTCATTTGGTTCAAAATTTGTTTCATTTACATACATACATGCATACCACACACACACACACACACACACACACACACACACACACACATGTACACACATACACACGTACACACATACAAAAGTACATCAAGTCAGTTCTTAAATCTAGCTCATGTACACTGCAGTGAAATCTCCAGGACCTTCAGGATTACAGCACAACATATGCACAGTGCACACGACTATATATTATGACAAATGTGTTGGACTGCTTCAATCTTGTCAAACTGATTAATGCTTAATTATGTGCTCAGGGAGGTATTTTTTATATCCTCACACATCAACAGTGTGTGAATGCAACAGCGCTGGAAAACACGGACCACCTTGCAGCACTACAGTTTATAAGCACATGAAGTAAACTTATTCCTTTATCGGTAAGCACAAGCTTATGTCTGAAGAACAAACATCCACCACCAATTAGCTCGTTTTCTCTCACCACCTTTAGTGCTACAGCAACCTATAAAAGCAGACTATTTCTGAAATGAAACAATTATGCAATTATTTCTAAACAAAAAGTCCATGTGAATTTCAGGAATCGAATATAACCGTCCCTATACTATATATTATGCAAATACAGTGCAACATTTAATAAACAATAAACAATGTAAAATAAACATAAAAGTTTTTTTATATATATATTATTATACTTATATATAATTTTTTTTCAATATTTTTTTTTTTTTGTCACCACCGCCTTGTTTGTTTCAAACGGTCTGTTTATACCGGGATACTGCGATATTTTTTAGACGAGGTGATCATACCGTGAAGGTGTCAAATCGCAACACCTTTATCCGACATGCATTTAAACAGATGCTCGTGCACTTTGATAGGAGGTGTCTTTTTTTTTTTTTTTTCTTTTTTTTTGTAGTTAAACTGCTGTGGAGAAAAGCAAACAGCTTCCTGGCTCACAGTTACAGTGCTACAGTGTTTCATCACAGCCTAGCTGTCATTAACGTGCATGAAACCCAAGTACGCAAACCACAAGCAAATGTAAGCCAAATGCGTAAACAAACCAAAAATACGTAAACGCACCAAAATGCGTAAAAACACACCAAAATGCGTAAACACACCAAAATGCTCTCTGTTTCTGAGCGCAATGAGATCCAAACCCAAACCCAAAGCCAGACTCGATCACGTCTATCACGGCTTTAATCTGGAAAGCACCGTTCTGTGCTTTCACCGAGGTTTAGGACTAGTTGCGAGTCGTTTGCTCTGCTGTCAACGTCTAGCTAAAACAATGGGATTTTACACGTACAGGGGAGTTAAGTTGCGACGGAAAGCACAGAAAGTACTCAAGCTACTTACTTCCCGAGCTCCTCGTAAAGCTGGTAATCTTCCGTAAACCTGGTGGAGGTGACAATTGTAGCCATGTTGTGCGGGGAGGGGGTGTCGCCGAGCGCTTCTCTGACCGCTGTGTTCGCGTTTCGGGAGGAGATCCTCTGAATTTCATGTGTTCAGACAGAAAAGGGAGGGAGAGAGAGAGAGAGAGAGAGAGAGAAGAGGAGGGAGTGTTGGTGGAGTTGGATAGGAAGTCACATCACGCGATATCTCACGAGACTTCGTCCAAGCCCGCAAAGTCATGATGATGCGTAAAGGCGTGCAGACTATTTTAATTCAAACGTTTATCCTTTATTTATGTACGTGTTTGTTCCTGTATGAATAAACGTACGTCACAGATTCGATATAAGTGTTCTATTTAATGTATATGTAGGTATATGCGAGATTAAAAGGAGGGCAGAGCAAAAAAAAAAAAAAAAAAAAAGGTGGCTCCTGATTTTATTCATAGGCTGCAAAATAAATGGCTGCGTAGAGGGTTGGATTCATAGCACAGTAGGATTCAGGGGATTTGGTTCAAATAATTCTGTAGGTCGTTATATTATTCTAATAGCTCGTAACAAGTAAACTGTGCAGTGCTTCAGTGTTTTGTTTTTGCACTTTGTTTAATTGTGTGGGTGTTTGATGAAATAGTTTGGATGAAAACCTGCTTTAAGGAAACTATAGTCATGTGATGTTTCGAATTGCAAGGAAGGGCTCCTAGACAGGTTCTACAACATAGTTAGAGCTTTGCCTACGCAGAATAGGCAAAGCGAATACCGCTTCTCAATGGCTAAGAAGTGACACAGTGGTGCACCTGGTAGTGTTGCTACATCACAGCTGCAGGGTCCCTGGTTCAATCCTGACCTTTGTTTGTGCTAAACAGGTGAGGGCCAGAGATACTGATCAGAACCCTTTCTGCTCCAGTGTGCTCACTCTTACTTCCTAACAAGATGGGATATGTAAAGAAACGCATTTGGTGCATTCTTCTAGTTTCCACACGCCCACAGGATTCGTCTCTTAATGTCCGTAAACATGCAGATAAGTGGAAAGTTTAAGCTAAATTGCCACTAGGTGTGAATGAATGTGTGTCCCATCCTGGGTGTATTCCCACCTCATGCCTCTCTGTTTAGGCTCCAGATCCACCATGACCCCGAGCAGTAACCCTAAAGCAGCTTGTGAAATTGAATATTAAGTGTAATGACGTGTGCCAGTGCATGACTGATAACACATGCTCATAATAGATGTGAAAGTCTCTCAGTGTTTGAATGAGGTCTACAAACACTATTTTTCAGAGAGGAGCATTGCAATGAAGTGGTAATGTTTACATTGGCTGTTCTCTATCCATTCTGGTTGTCGATTCCCTTAAATGGTGTTCACTGCAGAGCACTGGGTATAGTTAGTGACCCTATCCCCATCCGGTTAGCAGCCGTTGTTTAATATTTCACTGCCTATGGTGAAAAAGATCCTTTAATTCACGGACCGCTGTCTCATATATTGCTAGATAGACTGATGTAGAGGGCTATATGATTTAAGCTCCCTCAGAACTCCGCATTGCTAAAGCACAAGTACTATTATACCTATGTATAACAGCTTGAATAAGAATCATTAAGGCATTGTATAATTTTGTAATTCTTAGGTGGCATGCTCATTATTAAGTTTGATGGTACAAAACAAGCATTTATTCATTTGTGAATATAAAATGCACAAGTGATATTCAGGAGCCTGGGTAAACATTCCAAAATGCATCTGTTTGAGCCATCAACATCAACATCTAGGAATGATTAAAAAAATCAATCACTGTAATGGGAAAAGAAACAGTATAATATAGCATTTTGTCTCTTTGTTAAGTAAGAGCATTTCAGACATTTCACTAGATGTTTAGATCCTGTCAGCAATCTTAGGAAAAAAGTCAAATCTAGAACACTTCATGGGAACCTGTTTCCCAGAAATCTGTGGGAACAGATAAACTATAAGTGCAGAACCCTACAACAAATTGTTTTCTGGATAGAAAGGCTTCAAACCTTTCTTTGTATGAAATTAATAATTATACAAAGAATGCATAAACACCCTGCATGCTTCAAACAATGTAAACTGGAGACTCGAAGGGGTATCAAGATAAGGTGGATAAGATGAGAATGGTTAATCTCCATCCTTCACTTACACTATGCCAACAGTCTGATTGAGTAAGAGAAAAGTGTACCTTCAGAGCATAACACTCATAATCTGTAGTTTATCCTCAGAAATGCTGATTTTTATGACTTTAGTGAGAATGCTTTTTAAATGTCTTTAATGACCAAGCAGCATAGCAAAGCCTACAACACATGTATTTGGACTGGAGGAGGAAACCAGAGTATTGGAGGAAATCCCCAAAGCACAAGAACATTCAAATGCCACATAAACAGGCAAACCACCAACCCCAGAAGTGTGAGCCAGTTAACCGCTAAGCCACTGTGCAATACATTTACGGCATTTGGCAGACAACCTCATCCAGGGTGACTTACATTTTTATCCCATTTTATACAACTGAGCAATTGAGGGTTAAGGGCCTTGCTCAGGGGGCCCAGAAGTGGCAGCTTGTGAACATGGGATTCAAACTCACAACCTTAAAATTGGTAGTCCAACACCTTAACCACTAGGCTACCACATCCCCCAATATAAACCAATTGGCTTGTTGAATGAATAAATAAACCTGTTGAATTGAATGTGTGAAGAATATGTGATAGTCACAAAAATGTAAAAATACCTTTTTATTATGGCTGGGTGCTATGTATCATTAAGCATCCATGATCAAAATCCTTTTTAATTGTGTAACTACACAGTATCTACCAGCACAGTTGATGTTATAGCAGGTCAATCTGAGAGAAATTAATCAAAATATATTTGAATATAAATTTATTGAAGTTAAAGGTAAAGCTATACAAAAAAAAATGATACTAATTTAATTATAAAGATGCAAACTTTTCAGAAACTTTTCCATGTTAGTACATGTATGTTACATAATGCATTAATTACCACATAGGGCTAAATAAAACCTGTTCTATAAGAAAGAATATGCATAGTTTGTATAGAGAAATTGATAGAGAACAGTGGAAAAGGGGGTGAAAATTCTCAGTGCATCATCTACATCCAATAAGAAGGATAAGTGTAAATGATGTAAGTAATCCAATGCCATCCAATGATCTTTTACATACCCAGCTGCATATGGAAAATTGAAGAAACTGAAATGATGCATGTTTATATTTACACATATTCTTTCATTCTTCCCTATCTTGCAGCCACTACCAACAGAGGAGGATGAAGGCTACCACATGCTTCTTCTGAGACTCCTGAAGTCAACCAACAGCAACAGATAGCATAACACTTAGAGAAAAGAACAATCTACACTCTTCCACATGCATTAGTGCACAGACTCCCACAATTGGTTAGTGTCACTGTGATTACAAGAGGAGACAATATACCATCCCTCTTATCCAGAGAGCACAGCCAGATATTTTCATGGACGGTCATGTTTTTGACGAGCACAATCCTGCTGTTGATCATTGTCCTATAAAAACAAGTCCTGCTGTTATTTATTCATTCTTGTTCCCTACTTGGTGAACAGTATCATGGAGAAATAGACTACATTTATTTGATAGAAGTTTCAGTGTCAGCGATCTGTGGGATTTATTTATTTAAACTCTTTGCATGCCTCATGTATTAACACTGGAAGCAAAGTCTAGGAAGGACAATTCCACTCAGCTGAAGTGCCAAAGCATGCAATACCTTTTTCTATGATAATGTTAATTCTGCTTTAGAGATGCATTTTATTTCCATATTTGGTTGTTATGCGTTAGATAAGTTATGATATTATTGAGTAGATTCTTGTACAGGGCATCTCTTGACAGAGTACCTTAATAGGAAAACTAAGCCGATTATGCCATTTTTCCTATATATTTTTTTATTTGTTTAATCTTAATCTTTTCATATTTGGTGTGCATATATTGTTTTTTTTTATTTAGATTACTTTTGTTTATCCTTAATCAATATCTTGACAAACGAATGGCACGGAGAACCAGGAAAAAGATACAACACAAAGATCATTTAAAGGATTTGCATTCAAGTGCAATTCATGCATAATACTAGATACGAGTTTATCATGCGTGGGAGTGATGACTCTTTGTGGTTTTGGAAAGAAATGGCAATCATGTGGAAGATGTCTTGTAAATAAAGTTACATTTTGCTAACTAGTATTATTTTCTCCGATGCATGTAGCTTTTTTTGGGACTCCCTGTACAACAGTAGACTGATATTACACGTGTTATGTTGTTAACTTGTAGCTCTGGGGCAATTGATGGCATTAAATTTACTCAACGACGGTTTGGCTCCACCCTGTCATGCAGCTTCGTGTACTTTCCATGTCTAACCCTGTGTTACAATCCCTTATCCTCATGCCTACGTTAAATCTTGTCACCACCTGTCAGTTCCAGTCATGTTCCCACAGGGCTCAGTATTTGGTCCTCTTCTTTTCTCCCTGTATACTGACTCTTGGTGAAGTTATTTCCTCACATGGGTTCTCTTATCACTGCTATGCTGATGATACACAACTTATCTTCTCTTTCCCACCCTCAGAAACCACAGCTACTGATCGGATCTCAGCATGCCTGGCAGAAATATCATCATGGATGACTGCTCATCAGTTAAAGCTCAATCCTAGCAAATCTGAACTGCTGTTCATCCCAGGTGATTCATCCCCAGGTCATGACCTTGCTATATCCCTGCACAATGATCTGATCTCCCCTTCAGACACAGTTCGCAATCTTGGGGTAACCATGGACAATCAACTGTCCTTTTCCTCTCATGTTGCTAATGTTCTACAACATTAGAAGGATTTGGCCATTTTTGTCCACACAGGCTGCTCAAGTACTTGTTCAGTCTCTTGTCATTTCAAGACTGGATTACGGCAATGCACAGCTGGCAGGTCTACCTATGAACGTAATTCATCCCTTGCAAATGATCCAAAATGCAGTTGCACGGCTTGTTTTCAACCTGCCTAAGTTCTTGCATACCACCCCACTGCTGCAATCCCTCCACTGGCTTCCAGTAGCTGCACACTTTTCTGTTCTGGCACCAAGGTGGTGGAATGAACTTCCCCTAGGGGTCTGGACAGCTGACTCACTGGCTATTTTCAAATGACGGTTGAAGACCTACTTATTCATGAAACACTTCAACTAGCACTTCCTTCCCTATCTTTTGCATTTATAAAAAAAAAAAAAAAAAAAAAAAAAAAACTTTTTCAATGTAACTTTAACAATGTTTTAAACTCATGGTATCTTAAGTACTGTATGTCACCTAGTGAACCAGCATTAATGTATTCAATGATAGACACTTAAGCACTTATGTACATAGCTCTAAATAAGGGCATCTGCCAAATGCTGTAAATGTAAATGTAAATGTCTTTGTCATCCCCCTTCACATTTAAGTTAAATTCCTAACCTGTTTAGTTTCAGAAATGGGATTGAGTGATTCTGTTTTCTCATATGAACTCTATACAACACTGTATATCCCTGTTCATTTTATAACAGTTTACAATGTTTACACTGGTGACAACATTTGCACTGTACTACCACTGCTCAAGGTTTAAACCTGCAGTATTCACAGCCCAATGCACTACCACGTCGCTCTCTTACACTGTATTCTTTCAGACGTACATATACATATTTATTTATGGTTTTCTGTTTATTATTTACCTTGATTTAACATTTGTAATGTTAAATTACTTTAAGTATACTTCTAACTCTCTGTGCTACTATAATAGGTGAATCTTCATCTGGAATGAATATAGTGTCTGTCTCTCTATGGCTTGTGGTGTCTAAACAGTTAAGGCTCTGGGTTACTGGTCAGAAGTTCAGGGTTAAGCCCCAGCACTACCAAGCTGCCACTGTTGGGCCCTTGAGCAAGGTTCTTAACTCTCTTTGCTCTAAGGGTGCTGTATGATGGCTGACCCTGTGCTCTAACAAGCTTGAACAATCTGGGATATACAAAGAAATGTATTTCCCCGTGCTGTAATGTATATGTTACAAATAGAGGCTTATTCTGTGTTTCTGCATATTATGATCTGTGGTTTTCAATTGATATTTTTGCCATGTTAACAAGGTGCATTTTCATTGTTTCATGATTTCATTACGGATAAAATATACTGTATATACGGACAATTCGAGATGGCATTGTCAACTTCTTGAGGGTGAGGATGACAGGAAGAGAGAGTACAAAACAGGATTAGCAAAAAAAAACTCATACTAATGCTAGCCTTAACTTACAACATTAACACTGGGTAATACTTCTGCCTTTATTGAATAAAATTTCTTAGAAAATTCTTCTAAGTCCATGTCCTCAACCAAAACACCTTCAGTTCCATGATGTCGGGTCAGCCATGTGTTTCTCTTAGCCGTGAAGTGGTAGCTCAGATTCACTTCAACAACTCTACAACCCCAAATCCACTGATTTGATGACAGCTAGAAGTTGTCAGGAAGCCTTACATCAACAGCCATCCCCAACAGAAATGTGGTTTGAATCCTGCTAAATGTTTAATACACAGTAGAGCCCATTAGAGAGAAGCAGCCTTAGTTGAAAGCTGAGTGATGATTTAAAAGTGTGGGCTTCTGGCGTGGGTGGTGAAGAGTAGGCAACACTCTGCAATGCTTCTGCCAAAATTTCCAAAGAGTTGTGTAGAATCATATCAGAAGCAGTATTATTTTCTCCATTACAATATGCGATGATAATCATTTCTCCTTCCGAAATGTGTAAATCAGATTGCACACACGCCTACTGACAACCTGTGTGATGTCTACTCTTTTTTCACACATTAAACATGTCCTTAAATGAGGACACGCATAGCTCTGCTACAAAAAAAAATAGCAGTAATTGGGAGAATACGAGGACATGACATCAGCTTTTATATTAGAAGCAGCAGAGGCCAGTGGGAAGGTGGCCCACAGCCATCCCACAGTGTTTATGTAAGAGAGTGCATCACACTTCGGCTCGTGTTAGCATCTTCCCCCTCACCACACGTTCCCAAGTGACCTGTTTTGTACACCACACCACACCTCAGCAGAGGGAAAGCTGAGGTAAGAAAGAAAAACGGAGAAAATGAGAGTAAGACTGCAGATGGACTAAAACTATAAGAAATTCATCATGCTGGGCATGGTATTTGTGTGTGTATCTAGGTTATGCATACTGGAGGCTTGTTATCTAAGCTGATGTGCTTAAGCGTGGTGAGATGATATAGTCACACTGCACACGTTGTAACGTTACTACAGTACATACACCTCATCCTTTTGCAATATTTACCAGAAAGCTTGCCATAGTGGAGATCATATGTAAAGACTGAGAGAGGCCAAAGAGAGAAAATATTTTGTGCTAATGGATTTTGAGAACTGCCTGATACAGCTTGCCTTATTTCCAGCACACGTTCAGTAAAGGTCTTCGTATCCCTGCACTTCTGTTTGGTGCCTGTGTCACACTGACATGCTGGGAATTCTCTATGCTGCCTGGGGATCTTTGTAGCCTAGAGACTTAAGCAGTGCATGTTTGTCTGTAATTAAGAACAGCAGGTCAAGGAGCACACAGAACACAACAGTTTTATTGAGGGTGTGGTGATCCTAGAACGTACCTCACAGTATAGGTGTGCGATTGTTATGTGATTTACAAGTAATTACTCTTTCCGTGTTGGAGGTAACGTCACCATGAAGGTGCCATGTTGACATTTCCGTACTGTTTCGTAGTCTGTGCACATGAAGCACAGAGTGAGAGAGAGAGAGAGAGAGAGAGAGAGAGAGAGAGAGAGAGCCTGTGGATGTCCTATGTCACTGCGATGCTCCTTCCTCTCAGCAGAGTGACTGACACATCCATGACTGTCCTTTTGGGAGTTCATATCTTTGTGTCTGAATGAGAAAGCAAATAACAAGTGACACTGGAGCAGACTCAAACTCCAAACAACCCACAGCAGACCACATGCAGAGACTGGCTGCATTTCTGAGACATCAGTTTGAACTGAACATCTAAGATACAAAATATCATTTCATAATTAATACTGTATTTTATGATTATAGAAAGACTTGGCATGTAAATTGTATTAAAATGATCACGTGTACTATAGTTTCAAATATAAATGATTTTTAAAATGTTCACACACACACACACACACACACACACACACACACAAAATTGTATTTTCAAATGTCACACAGAACTTTTGTAAAAATAAATAAATAAATAAATAAATAAATAAATAAATAAATAAATAAAAATTGTCAGTTGAGGCTGCAGTGAAACCTGTCAAATTCTTGACGATTTAATAGTTTTAGTCAGAGGTGGGAGTAAGTCACACATGTGCAAGTCACAAGTATGTCTCAAGTCATGAATGTCGAGTCGAATCCCCCATCTCTGAGTCATTTAACTCAAGTCAGAGTCAAGTCTCAAGTCATGAATGTCAAGTCAAAGTCAAGTTGAGTCTTTTTTTTAATAGTTGTCAAGCAAGTCTCAAGTCTCAAATATGCGACTTGAGACTGACTCGAGTCAAGTCATATGACTCAAGTTCCCCATCTTTGGTTTTAGTCAAAACATGACCTTCACTTCTTGGGTTTCTAAAAGTATATTTAATTTCTCTTCCTAATAGAAATGTACTTGTATCTTAATGAAACATTCTATCTAAACAACCATCAATATCCAATCATTTATGTCTAATTCATAAACCAACAAAGACATGAAGAAGCAACAGGTCACCTCTTAAATAATTAGGATCTTTTCTACTGTGATGTCAAGCAATCTGGGAAACATAAAATACTATTACTGAGTATTTCACCTCTTAACACAACCAATAGGAACCGACATGAATGCTATTGTTATGTTAATGCGTTCCACATTTTTTTTAGCAGGAAGGTCGAAGAAAGATTATAAAGTATAATAATTGAGCAGTTATAATTTAGTGCATAGAAACAGTGTGATTTCATCCTTCTGAAAGCTACTATTACAAACATAAAGGCCACAGAATCATTTTCAATTATTAGGCATAAAAATAAATGTTTGTGTATTTTCTAATGATCATGAACATATGCTTTTCTGCATATGCACTAGACTACATTTCCATTACGTTTAGTTATATGGAACATGTACATTCCCAGAGCAGCCCAAGATGCTATGTTGTCTTGACTGACGGAATAAGAATGTGAATAATTAATGAATATTCCATCAACCAGATATCACTACAGTTCAGCGTGGCCCAAGTGGCTCAGTGGCCATTTCTGCAATTCTGTATGTGTGTGTTTGTGTGTCAGTATACACTTGTTTATGTGCCAGCAGCCAGCCATCGTCAGAAGCAGCGTAGCATGACACGGCCTGCCCTGTGTACAGCATGTATTGTGTATGCATACACACCGTGTGGGCGCAGCTTTAAGATGCAAATGGTACAAGATGGCTCATCATCCTCAGAAAAAAACCCACACTGGAATCAGAAACACTTTACTTTCTTCCCACACAAAGACATTTTAACAACTATTCCTGTTTTCATGTGCCATTATTAAGTCATTACTTTTTTATTACTACTAAAACATCACAAAGTTGTATGTGTGACAGTATAGATCACGACAAGCCGTTTGTAGAATACATATACAGACATAGAATCCAGGCATTCTTGACAGGTCACTGGGTGTTGGCTTCTACCTCATCTGGAATTTCCCTTGAAAAGCATTCATGTGTAATTGAACTGTAGAACATTGAGACTAGTCTGTGTTACATCATTGCCTCCATCGTCCTCATTCTCCAAGCTCCACCTTGCACATGACAGGACAAGACATCATAATGTGGTGTTAAATCTCATTGGCTAACCATTGGCTGGTCTGGGAGGCTGCCAGAGAACCATGCATTCATTTATTAAATACAAGGTGATGAAGGGACATGCTTTTCACTAGACAGATTGATTTAAACCTGAATCATTTCAAATGAATTATAGACATCATGCTGTCTGTTAAAACACATCTTCGGAGGAACTCTGGTTCCAGTGCTTTAAAGGCCCTAAATCTGTACTGCTTATTTTTTACCACTTTAAGGTAAATTTTCAGGGAGGAAGACAGAGAATAGGAATATGAATAAATACAGATAGTTGAAGAGACCAGAAGGCACTGAACCAGATGGGTAAATAGATTAAAACTGTCCAGCTTGAAATGTGGTTTGTTTTTTTTTCTGGAAGAGGTTTTGCTCTCAGGCTGTGGAGATACACACAGCGGGGGCATCAGTGCCAGTCCCCAGTATCCTACATCTGTCCTCTACACATACACCACACACACACTACTACCAGGCTGTAGTGTAGATGGATGACTCAGGTGGATTCGGGGAGGGGGGCACTGTATGGGTGTAAATGATGTTCCTGCTCTGGCCTGTACGCAACCAACCATCTGGATCAAGGACAGACAACATCACTTTCAAGACAGGCCTGCTTTTTTAAAAACAATCCAACCTGATTAAAATGCACTGGAACGTATGTACTTATTACATTTTGCACGCAGAGTCAGAAATGAACCGCAATCCGAATGATATTTCTGCAGCAATACTAATTTCTTGCCCTGGTTATAAGTCTGTTTAATTTAGTAGGTCAGTGTTGTGAAGCGTGAAACCATGTGCCATGGGCAGTTTAGTCCTCTTGACCAAGGACTGTTGAGGGCAAAGTCAGTCTCTATCGCAGTGGTGCAAATGAGCCGCTGAAGATGTGGGTCAGTACCAGTAACACCATTTAAAAGCTGATCTGTGTTCAGTTCCATGTTTTTGCCAGGCTTCAGTGCAGATTATTTTCACTAAGCATCAGCTGTGACCTAGGATCAGTGAGAGAAATTGCTGTGAGGCATGCTGCTGGGCTCTCCTTCGCAAGTCCTCAGCAAGTGCCAGACATGGTGATGGACGAGCTAGGGGGCTTGGGGAGTGCGCAAGGGTGCAGAATCTTTCCATTTTCCTCTCCTTTCCTCCTTCTTTGCTCTTTCATTGTTAGCACAGACTCAGACTATCTATAGTCAACCTCTGACCTCATTTGACAAAAAACATAAACACTTGCCTACTTCTCAACAACAAGCTTTGTGTGTATGTGTGTGTTTATAGGGCAATGCTGAGAACAATGGAGTTTTAATACTGCAGTATCTGCTGTGCCATAAACTAAAGATTAAAACAGAGCATCACGTTACAGTGCCATTTCTGTTTTAAGCATCACTATAAGTAACATTGTACTGTATTTTGCAATCAGGGCAGGTAGCTAAAGATACACACACACACACATACATGCACACACACAGCAGTGACCCACATAGCTGACAGGTAATGATGCAAGAAGAGGCAGGTGGTCATCCTGGTGGGCGGGTGGAGCTGTCTGTCCCCCACACCAACGTGCACTCATACACAGATGGCCACAGAGTCCTGCCCCCCTTTGCCTCTCTCAGGGCTGACTGCAGGCTCATTAGTAAGCCTCCAGACAGGAGACAAGGCTAGGAGATTTATGCATAAATGTAAAGGGATCTGCTCATGAGGGAGGTAAAGAGGACAGAAGAAGTGGGCAGACACTGTGAAATAGGAAGAGCAGCCTCTGCTGGACAAACATTTAAAATGCAGTACAGAAGTGTCCTGTCTTTCAAGTATAAACCGTGACTTATTAATGGGTTGCGTTTACATCTGTCGTTTTGTCAAACACCATTTATTAGCGATGGGAATTATGGATTAATCTGCTCACCTCAAAAGTAGAAGTCAGCTCTTTCTACCAAAACACCAAGTTGCGTTTATATTATTGTATAATTCGATGCATTATACTTCCAGTGTGTGTGATTGTGCCCTGTGATTGATTGGGTGTCCAGGGTCTGTCCATGGTGTTCCTGGCCAAGACTTCAACAACCACTTGTAGTATAAGCAGTACAGTAAATGGATGGATGGTTGGATGTATGTATGGATGAATGGATGGATGGATGGATGGATGGAATGCCGCTTGTCCAAACAATCCCCACACATCATGGTCTTAACCCTTACAAATCTTTTGCCTTGAAATACTCAGTTTACCTTGATAATTAAACAAATCTCTGAAAAATCTGATGAATTCCTTCCTCCTTCTTGAATACTTTCTTATAAGGACACCCGCATTTCCCTCTATTTAGTGTAAGAGGCACAGCAGCTTTCAACCGCTGCATTTTGTAGTGCCATTTTATTGGAAACATCTATCATGTTGATGTACAGGTTGTGCACAAAACCTCTGAATACCTGCTGTGAAATAAATAATAACCGTGTGGAAGGAAGGCCAATGATCAGCTGTTAAACAAATTAGACAGGAGGCGCAAGAGAACATCGGCTTATTCCACAGCTTGGATTCGGCTTACAAAATAGTGTTGGTCGGGCTTAATTTATTCCTACGGGCTTAGATTCGACATGGTATGTATGAGGTGTGTAAGGTTGCCATCAGAACATCTCTTTACAGTACAAAGATGTAGGACTGAAAGAGTTAACGATTCCTTTGTGGCTGTGGCTTCTGGGTTAGTGAATTCTTCTTTTTCAGACAGACACTAATTTATTTGCATAAAGTTGGTGCATTTATTTGTCTTGCAACTTTATACTTGCACTGGATGTATCATGTTTGATTTTTTTTTAAATAACATTTTGTATTGATATGGTCATACCACAGCACTTTGCTGCCCCTAGAGGGACTATAAAGTTAAAGCGGAGTCCACTGAAAGGGACATTGTAGTTACAATGAACACAAAGACAAGAGTTCTGTCTCTAGTCAAACTGATTCCATCTGTTGAAACTATGCTTCATGAATCGCCTGTTAAGTAAAAAGGGCTTAAAAGACTAACAGAAGACTAAATCAAAGAAATGACAAAGATTCTTTAACAGCGGTGTTCATAACCACTATCAATATTCAATGGTATTTTCACATTCAATATAACAAACAGCCGCTTTAATACTAAATCTAAAGATGGGTTAAAGATTGGATAAAATTTCATAGCAGGTGTCAAACTAACAAACAGTTCAACACAGACATTTGTGTGTTGAGCATCTTTTAAATGAGAAAAGAAATAGAATTTGACTAGCTGAGGTGGTGTGTATTTAATCATCATTCCCTCTGAGCAGGAGCAGATACAGATTGCAAGAAAGAGCGATGACAGCATTCACAGCAGAAACGTTACAGTGAGTGAGAAAATCTTTTTATGTTAACAGCTACACTTTATTATACCTGTCCTGGCCAGCAAGAATAATACCGGTGTATACAAAATGTTTCAATAAGAAAGGACTCGACCCGGGGATTCAGAAAGTCAGATAATAAATAACAGGTTATAACTTGCTTGTTTTTTGTTTGAGCATTTTTTCTGGTCCATTTGGATGCAACATGCATGTGAGACAGCACTTTCATGTCTGTTAGAAAGTGTCAGGATTGAATTGTGGTCTTCTAGTTGTGTGTGAAAACATGACAGAGATATGGTAAATGACTCACATATAACTCATACTGCTGGGAGAAACTATAATAGCCCCTAATTTGTCACCACACGATTTTTCAGTCCTCTACAATAACTACATCAACTGTTTTACATTACTGTTCTTATTGTAGATGTAAAGTCAAGCTCACACTCCTGAGACAAAAATTGCCGTTGCGATCAGTTTTTTCCTCTGATGAAGTGCTGACAATGTCAGAAGATTTCAGACACTTTTCTGCAGTGTGACATCTCCTACGACGAGCATCAAACCAACAACCAATGATGCATTGCCCGGCCCCGACTTGCTCAACACACGTCGTTTTTTTTCTGTTTTTATCAAGGATCGTCGTAAAAAATTAACGCTACAGATTGTTTTCATTTGTTGCTACCTGCCATTTTAGCCAGAGAATGCGGGTCTGAGCGTGGCACGGATTGATGATGTAAAACCACGGACAGGTTTTCTTGTGTGCGTCCGATTTTGACGCGTCTTGACTGTCGTACAGTCTGACATGATGACAACCGAGATCCTACAGCATGATAT
Source organism: Tachysurus vachellii (assembly GCF_030014155.1). NCBI lineage: Eukaryota > Metazoa > Chordata > Actinopteri > Siluriformes > Bagridae > Tachysurus > Tachysurus vachellii. The sequence continues at coordinate 13,113,165 of NC_083461.1, read as the reverse complement.
GTGGATCATGTTCGGACAGTCCGACAAGCAACGATCGTGATGGATTATGAACAATCGCAGTGTACCCGACTTTACACACCTTCCACAATGTGTTTTGTTAATTATTTGATGCGGGTGCTGAGACAAGGGGAAACAGGAAAGAGTGTCCCTGAGTGGGAACCTGTATAATAAAGAGGAAAGCACAGAACCAATGATGCATGAGGTATCACCTAGACCAAGCTCCTTTTCAGCAGTCCAGATGTGCAGATTATTCTAAGCAACTGGGCAGTCAACCAACAAATTGATTTATATATTTATTTTGCAGTTAAGTGGCAAAGATAAGACATGAGTCGGGAATTTCTAAACTTAAACACAAACACTTATCGTGTTTCGGTTTATTGTGTAGGTTAAGATAGGCATGGAAAAAAGTCAGATACAAAAGAAATGAAAGACAAAAAAAAAAATCTAAAAAAGGGCAGTGATTAAAGATAGATCCCTCCTTTCTCTAAGGAATTTCATGAGGACCGATCATTATTATAAACACTTGAGATTACAGCAGGATCAACATTCACTCCAGATCTCATTTCATCAGTGCTTTCAGGGGACCTCCAGGGGCGGTACTTGGGTAAATATCTAGAAAGCATAAAACCATAAGATTTGAATGAAAGACAGAAAAAGAAAGAAGTCTGTGATGATGAAACACTTTCCCTTTGAGGTCTGCAGGTAAAACGGACAGTTTTCCCCATTGCTGAATACATCCAACAAAGCACACTAACTGAGCATCATGTTTAAAATGTGATTTTTAATTCTGTACATGTAAATACATGTGATGACAAGGTATTCAGTGTTGATTGCTTTTCAGGTCACAATCCTGCACATGCTTGAAAATGGTTAGAAATCGGCAGTTCTAAATCTTTTCCGCTACTCTTACCGTATGCTTTCACTGTACATAGGCTATTTCACTAGAAAAACAAGACCAGGGTAGACAATAACCCAGCGCCGATGTCCGCACATGACTCTGACTGCTCCAGGATTATATCCCTCAAAACATTTAGAAATGAATATTGTAAAATGATACACTATTTATGGTACACGTTAGCATTTGATCATACAGTGAAAGAAGAAAAAAAAAAAAAAAAAGAAGGAAAACAACAGAAAATGTGAAGACAGCAGAAACAGTATGTGTGGCTGTTCCTGTAATATAAACCCAGGTACTGAAGCTTTCTTTGAAGATGGCTTCCATCTGGACAACAGTCTCCATCCTCATTAAGAAAAGCTTGGCTGCATAAACTCCCGTCCAGCTGGCTAATCTGAACTACATCATCCGTCCCAGTCAGAGAGCTTTCTGATAGACCCCATACCCTCTCCACAATAGGAGAATTCTTTGTCTGTTCTCAATGCTCACACCATCACAGCTTTCGGGCATGTGCAGTTCACGCAGCACTCATTCTGATCCCTCATCATTTAGACATTATGCATGTTTATGTTTCTCCATATGTTCCTAAACTGATGCATAGAATTGTATAGTGTGTGATAGCAGAAGAGTTAGATGTACAGACAGTGAACAGCACACAAACTCTCTGCTTCCCATTAATTCATCCAGTCAAAATGGTTCTGCACACTTTCAAACCAATATTGATTACAATAAAGAACAACAAAACACAAAGACTAGCAGAGAAATGGGTGAGAAATGGAGACATGGGTCAGTAAGGCCATGGAAAATGGGACACAAGGACTAATTGGACAAAACATCCACGACAACAAAAATTAAATGATGGAAACAAGAAGATATTTGGAAATTTCCATTTCTATTCGTTGGGATCTTTCAGAAAACCAAGTTCAATCCTTAATGCTGTCTAGTCCAACCTACGGTGCCAGTGTTCCCGCACTCACAGTCCACACACATGCACACACTTTTAAAGCCTATTATTCTGCATTTTGATTTATTAACGTTGTTAATTCTGCACTTAAGTGTTTGTTCAGGAATAAAGTGATCCTTACAGCAGCTGTGCTGGATAATCTGTTACTATATCAAGAAGTGGTGAGAAATATCAACAGCATCCCTCATACATATGCCAATTCATGTACACCAACATGATCTCTCTCGCTCTCGCACGCTCTCTCTCTCTCTCTCACACACACACACACCCCCCGCCCCCCACAAACCCACACCGCGACCAAATCATGGACAGACAAAAGAATGTGACAGAGTATAGAAAGAAACTGATTTTCCTCCTGCGTTTACAGAACGTTACATTAGAGGAGGGGAAATGACAGGAGAACAGAACTGGTTTGTCAAATAAAAAGGGCAAGGGAAGCTGTCCTAGCTCAAAAGGGTGCGAATCTCCTTGTGCATATGACACAAGAAGTCCACATAAGAAGCTCCACCATTGTTGTTTTTGTCCTCAACAAGAAAATGCTTGAAGATGAGCTCAAGTTTGTCTTCCTGCTTTACTACCACCAGCTGAGAAAAAAAAAAAAAAGAGTAATATGTTTAGAAATTCCACACAGAGAGATGTACTGTACATTGCAGAAAATACCCAAAGGATTAGAGAAACCTTAATGAAACAGGAGATGATGTGGAAATAACTGCTTGGTTATTAGTTTAAAAGTGTCGGTAAGAAGTAGACGGCTCCTGGAAGATTTACCTTCATGTAGCGAGAGCGCTGGGCACGGAAAGACTCAATAATCTCCCTCAGCCTCTTAGAGAATGGATTATTCAACGCCGGCAAAGAGGTCTAGAGCGATATACAAGTCAGCTGTGAGCTTCATTCACAATATACGTATAAAGCTATTGATATGCGATTTTTGCAAGCTTTACCATGTCAGGGTCGATCTGGCTAAAAGCAGGGGTGCCAAAGATGTTTTGGAGAAGCTCCTGCTGGGTGTTTACACCCACCCAAAGGAAAAGGTTCAGGCCAGTCTCCAGGAGGTAAATGCCCCCTTTAGATAGCCTCTCTTCAGAGTCCCTGACTGCCATGGGCAGAGCATCACTCTCCACATCCAACTTGTGCTACAGACAAAAAAGGCATAAACCAACACCAGCATCAACATTTAAGGCTCTATAAAAATAAAAACATATAGATTTCTATAGATGTAGGAAAATGTGTCTGGTAATGCGTTCATAGTCTCATTAAAAGCTGGAAATATTTAACAATTTAACAATAAAAACTGAATATTTTTACTTTTATTATAAAAGTAAAAATACTGAACTCCACTAGAGTAAATCCTGAGAATCACTTACAATTCAGCTATTGAAATCTTATAGGTTTTTAATCAGCCTTTCTATATACAGATTAGACCTATTTGTATATATGAAGATATATTTGTATATAAAACCTATTTGTATATATGAAGACAGTTAGCTTATTTAAATACGGGTCAATACTTTGTAGTAATTTTACAGTTAACCACAAACTGCAGGTTTTACTCAATTGCTTAGATTTTGGACTTAAAATTCATATAATATGTTTTTCGGTGGGGAATCAATTACAGAACCTTCATGTAGTGTACATTTTGTCACCAGGTGTATTTAATATGTCTGCATGTGTCTGTGTGTGCGTTTGTGTCTCACCACTGGAAGCAGACGTGGGTAAAAGAACACATGGCTCTCTGCCACATCCATAGCGCTGACCAGCTGTCTCAGATATCCACGATCATCTAAGGAGACATCTGCTCCAGGGTGCAGAACATCGCTCTTCAGTACACAGTTGAGATACACAGGAAGCAGCTTCATGCACTCTGGGAGGATCAGCTACACACAAAGCCACCAGATAATTAGAAATGGTCATGGCAGTGGTGAAAACTGCTATACTATAATCAGTAACCCGGTTATTAGCAGTAATTAAGGAGGCAGCTGTTTTCACCTGGCCAGCTGAAGATGGGCTAGCACAATTCTTGCGATAGCAGGCCAGGATCTGTGCACACTGGTTCACCATACTGTCTCGCACGTTCTTGATTGGGTTGTTCATTACACCGCGATACGCTAAAAACACAAATTTCAAAATAAAAACAGATTTTGTTACACACTATACAACTACTTCTGCATGGCAAAGTGTTCCTGCACAAAAAAAGAAACCTTTTGTCTCACTTACCATACTTAGCAAAGTAGTTGATGATGGTGTCCGTTTCACAGTTCCTGTACAAGTCAGCCAGCTGTGCACAGCAGTTCACTGCCATGTTGTGGATCCGCAGTCGCCGCTGACCACCACAGCTGGTGTATAGCACAGCACACTGTACACACACACACACGTAATATGGTTACTAAAGGCAAAAGAGGTTTAATATCATTGGATGTTTAATATATTGGAGAAACGTTAAGTTTCTCTGTGTCTCACACATACCTGGAAAAGTGCGCCAGTCTCCTCGCTGAGCTTGTCATCATGTTTGAACTCCACTGTGACGGTTTTGTCACAGTCCAGACATGCCAGCTCTACGTCTGTGGTGTTGCTCATGTAGAATGAACCGAAAAAGTCTGTGGCCCGGATACCTGATAATGCACGATACGAAACACAGGCTCAAAGAATGCATCACACCAATAAAGTGCGCCATTTTCACGTTCTGCGAAGAAAACTTAACAATGCAGATGTAGGGACGCAAATACAACAGGACTTAACTAAGGCCCTGTTCACTCCTAGCAATAACATGGACGCTGGGTGATCAGATCACAAGTGGACATTTGAGATGCGTAGCTTTTCACACCTGCCATTATAAAGACGTCTCCTCTGAGACTTGTGATCAGATTTCATACATGGTTTCCACTTGCCCAGAGAATAATAGCTGATGTACATATATGGCCTGTTTTAAATGTAATTGTGTGGTCTGCTGATGAAATATAGAAATGATTAGAAAAGAGACAAGATGAACGAAGCTGTAAGCAGCTGCACAAATCAAATATCCACTTGCTTGACAAATGCCCTTATCATTAGGGCTTTAAACATTGATCTGTAAAAGCCGATCATAGATCGCATCAGCAATGAAAATGATTATTAAATCTTACTAACAGTCAGCATTAGAAAGCTTTTAGAATAACACAGAATTAAAATGACCAGTTATGTTACTAGTAATGTTAATTTAAACATTATTTTGAGGCCTGTTAGGGCTGAAGTCATTTTGCGCCATGTTCTTGCTCTTAATATGAGCACATGTATAGAAAGTCTGTCCTGCTCACCGGTGCTTGTGCGAACCCTCATCACTGCATCAAAGCCAACCTGCTTCTGCACATCTTTCCTCAGATCGTTCAGAAACCTCTCCTGGTCAGACTGGGCCTGACACACGAAACACCACATGACAATGGGTCACTTTACAAAACATGTCAGCTAAGTAAAGATCCAAACTGTCCAGTAGGTTTTGTGGCTCGAGTGAAACAAACATACATAATTGTTCCACTGACCTGGAAATAGGTGTATTTGTAGAGGGAACCTCCTGTTGAAGTGGGTACAACCCCTAATGTTGCCACGTCTACATACTGATTAGGGAACAAGAAGAGATCCACACAACAGCCCTGTGCCACACACTCCTTCGCCAGGTTAGCATAGAAGCTCACTTGGGGCTGGAACAAAGTCTGAGAAAAAAGAAAAAGAGGCAATGGGAAAAGAAAATCAAATCAAGATATTAAAAAAATAAGTAAAAAAAATCCAAGAACAAAATTTGAATTAAGAAACTGCTGCTGTAGTGAGAAGGCAAATGGGACAGTACCTTTTCTTTGTCTGTGCCAACCAGTTTCTTGTCTTCCCTGTTTTTCAGCTTGCCTGGAGCTTCGGCGATGGGCAGAGATGTGTGGAAGACAAACAGCTTTCCAGCACAGTCTGCAGCCTGAGACAAACAGACCAGCCTTCAGCCTTTACATACAGGCTATTATGCAGTCTACTATGTGATCAAAAAATTTTGAGGAAAATTATACTATTATATTTCAGCTATTAGCTCTGTAGTACTAGTACCTTAAGCGCTTCCAGTCCAGCCTGGATAACAGGACCAAACACTGTTTCTGTCTCTCGTGTGTCAGCAAACATCTCAGGGATCTGATCCAACAAACTGGAGGGAGGGAGGGAGAGAGAGAGGGAGGGAGAGAGGGAGAGAGAGAGAGAGAGAGAGAGAGAGAGTGCTATTAGATAATCAGTCAAAAAAAATAGCCATATATATTTCTTTCTAACAAGATGTCCACACTAACCTCTCAATGACAACCCTGGACTCCGAGACACTGACAAGAAATCCGTCTAACAAGGGAACAAACATGTCTGCCACGTCTGAGACCACCATCATCTGAGGTTGAGCCAGAGAAGCCTTCACATTGTAGAAGTGCAGCACTTTGTTGTAGGTTACAAAACCTACTCGTATATTGGACTCCACATCAGGGTTCTCTCTAAAAGGAAACATCACAATGTTTGCGACGGAGAAGCATCCGAGTGACGGTGCTTTGCTCAGTGGTGAAAAAATATAACTGTCCAAAATAACAAACTTGAAACTAAAATGATTATCTTCATCTTACATTATCGACTTAAAAATCTGTACCTGGGCAAATAGTCCAACAGAGTCTTAAGCTCCTGGCATACGATCCTCACCATGCCGCTTTTCACAGCATTGTATGACACGTCAATTAAAAAGATGAAGGCTGGAGGCTGAGGAATCTTATTGTTCTGTAAAAATATGAATAAAAATAAAATAAAATACAAGAACATAACGTTAATTTACCTAGGAAAGTATTTGCATTTGCTAATAAGTAATTCATTGAGGCCTGAGTTCTTACTTTACAATAATCCACTGTAGCTACAAACTCGTAGCTGCCAAAGGACAGCTCGGGTCGGTCGTAGCAGTCTACACGCTTCCCTGTGTGGTCCAGATGCTGGAAATAATGGGGAGGCACTAAAACCAGAAAAAAGTTTTTTAAAAAATGATAACATAGCCTAAAAATTATGATCATCTTTTAATAAAGGACATGCAGTTTGCATGGAAATCTCATCAAATTTCAAAAGTCAATCCACATACTTCAAAGGTCACACTTCTGGAATGAATGGTCAATTGCCTAGAAAACCTGCTAACTAAGAAACTTCTTTAAAATAAATAAATAAAAATAAGAATAAAGCCACTCACCTTCCGTGACACAGCTGCAGAAGCTACACTGGAAGCGTCTTCCACCCTCAATGAACTGCATGTAGGGACACATGTAGGCCTTACAGCGATTACAGCGAATAGGTCCGCTTTCCCCATGATCCACTAGATAGGGAGGGTTCTAGAAAAAACAAAAATCAACACAAGTTTAAACAGTCAAAAGGTTAATAGCCTGGGCAAAGCCGGATACAAACAGATTTATGCATAATGCGTTAATTATTCGGTTACACAAGAAACTTGGTATTTGGTATGTGGAAACCGTTCGTACTCTTCTCCTGCTCATGAACCTGTGTATATTTGCACATAAGAGAATAAACTTTGACCTGATCGATTTCGAATTGTAATAGTCATGGATTACAGCATTTTTATATCTGGAAAATATTACTAAGTTCAAATTGGTCATTTAGAGTGATTTACTTTAATTAGAGTCTATCAAAAACCCATACTGGCTTGTTCACTAAGACAGAGGCAGAGTACTACAGAGTTTTGTGAAAACCAGCTGTTTTTAAAAAATAAAAGCTTTGGAGGTGATTCACTTTGTAAATGATTCCCTTTGTGTAAATATGGCAGGCAAACAGAATTTAGCACCTGAAAGTTATAATTCATACGGCAATCAGCAAATACTGGCTTTTAGTTTAGAACAAATCAGGACTTGAAATGCAGGCAAGACTGTCCCCTATTTGTTGAGCCCATTCTTCACACAGAGATATAGACTGTATAATGAATCAGTGCCTCACCTCATCTGGAGGCAGAGTAGCCAGAGGTTTGATGACTGCAGCCAGTGGCACCTGGGACTGTTTGGCCATGTCCGAGGTACATGGCATGTTATAGGTTGTGCAACGGATGAAACGTGGACTTGCATTCCCTATAAAATGTACAACACAAACGATATTCAACCCTTAAATCCAACAATGCAATACAAGAGACACCAATTTCATGTACAAGAAGCACAGAAGATTGCTTAGAAACATAAAAAATAGAGTCTATTAACACCTCTTACCTTGATCTTTAACATGGAAGTTGGTAGTGACCAGGGGTGGAGCTTGACCTCTGACCCCAGTGAAAAAAGGCTCGGTGCCTTTGTTTGCCTTGTCGTCCTCGATCACCTGAATCTGAGAGAGACAAAGGCATACAACTGACTTGTGCACACACCTTACAAAAACACAGCAAACGGATCATGCTTATGCTACATAAACCTCCAAACCAGCTAGTAGGTCATACATGCAAGGGTTAAATGAGCATGCAAAGTCATAGGGTGGAGCTGGATCAGGTGGGCATCAGTGACCTAATACAGGTGTGAAAGCCAGGGATCTTAAATCCGACTAATTTCACATCGATCCCAATTCCTTTTTTTTTTTTTTTTTTTAAAAAGATGATGATCAAAAAACCTATAATGGAGTGCTACAGTTCACAGATCGTAATTAAGTAAAAAAGATAATAATACATTGTCAGTATTCATCACATTATTATAAGCTTGAGGGGAAATGTATGAAATTGTGCTAAACAAACAAACAAACAAACAAATAAATAAATATAATGAGTTCGGCACTGCTGCTTAGCCAAAGATAGGTCTTTTCCCCTTGTTTGGTTTTGGTCATCAATAATAAAAGTTACAGCCATCCTATTGGAGGCAGCTGAGGTAGCAGTGTAACATTCATAGCAGATGATTACACAGCCAAAGGGCTTTCAGTGCAATCCGAAACCTACATCATAAGAAACAATGATCAGTGCCGTGCCATTTACATTTCGGCATCTGGCAGACACGCTTATTCGCGTACAAGTGTTTAAAGTCTCAAAAGAAAGGGCTTGGAGAAATGTTTGGTGCGATACTGTAACACCCCTACAACAAAACTACACACCGTCATGGGAAAAAACCAAGCTCGGTTACAACAGATGATTGATAGTTAAGTTTAAAGGTCACGAACATCACTCTAATAGAATATTCAAACTGATCCATTACACATTTAAACTTAATGGCTGTAGAACTAACACAGATGAATAGATCTACGGTCACTGGTATTATGAGGGGATTGGCTGAGAGAGGGAACAAAGACTACAGAGAAAGGTTAGGGTTAGTGCAACAACACAGACGTGCAGAGAGACACAGGGCACTTACTGGGCTGGGAATTGCGTCTGGGTCTATTCTATGTCTTGTTTTCTGCACAGGCGGTATGTCAGAGGCTTGCTTTATGTTTTAACAATTTAGTCCGGCGAGATTAAAGGGAGGAGGGGGGAGAGAAAGCCAAAACAAAAACAGAAAGAGAGCAGAGAGAAAATAAACAGACGTGTAACCAGTTACCTCTGCTTTCAAGACTAGATTAACAATGATTAGTTACACTGTTTAGAATGCGATACCAGTGTATGAGGATGCAAATATTGCCAGTGACATGCGATATACAAGCAGAACCTTTTTTAAAGATAGATTTTAAATATATCCGTTATTCCGCCATGGTGCATGCGCATCAGACACAGGAGACTCCAGAGCATGGCCTAGCTTACACAAACTAACATAACTGGATCTCTCATTTAAACAATACCAAAGCCTACAGAGCTCTGTGGATGTACGTGTTTGAATAAAAACAGTACAGATAATTGAGTACACAGTGGGGTAAAAAGACAATGGACATACAACAATAAGCATGTGCTTACAACAGTGACAAAATGTGAGATGTGTCGCAGACCGTGAATGTGTGTGTGCTGCTGGTTTAATGTTTATGTACCGGGCTGGGGATGGAGTCTGGATCAAGCCTCTTTGCTGCAGGAGGTGGAGCTTGTGCAGTCTGTGGAGCTCCGTAGCCTTGCTGCCCAGGATATGGTCCACTATAGCCAGGCTGAGGAGCTCTTACTTGCCCAAAAGCACCTGAATGAACCCACACAGACACACACACAGTTATCTCTTCAGGATACTGCAGAATAAACACAGACAGTGCTCACACATCGAAGCAACATGACATCATCTTTCTCAAACTATCTATTCTTCTGCCAACACGGGATCTCCTGCAAAATGTCATGCCACTGGAAAATTCCATGTACTATAAGACAAGAAGCTAATGTTTCCAGGTGTCAAAGTAGGACAAGCTTGCAAGCTTGACAACCCAGAGCTAGCAGGAGAACGCATTCTGGTGTAAAGCACAAAACACAGAAGTCTCGGTCCAATAAACATGATTCAGTGTGTAATTCTAATCTAGTTATCGTGTGTGTGTAACTCATTACAGATAAATGACACTGGGTGATAAGTGAGGAGTTTGTTGCGTAACAAAACATTATGCTATTCGGCCTCTGACCTTAATGCTGCAAAGTAAAGTTTACGGTATTTATTACCTTTCTAGTATTGTGTACAAGGATGAATCATCAGAACATCACAGAATTTTTCAATGAAGCTTTTGTACCACAATGACTAATAAATCTGCTGCATTTCTACCACAATGACTAATAATTCGGGTGCATTTATACTTCAATGACTAAAACCTTTGACACATTTATCTTTGGAAAAGGACCCAGTGTTCTGGGATTCAACCGCTTGTGCATTTAGGATTAGAGTAGCTGCTAGATAACGGATTCATCTAAATATATGTGAGTGGGGTAATACAATTTCTTTTTTTAATTAAACCAGATTGCATGATACATATTAAAAATAAAAACCTTCTACACAGATTTTTGCATTTGAATTGAAATGACTGATAACATGATTCCAACTGCATATGTTTAGTATAACTGCGCTTCACTAAAACATAACCAACAACATTATACATCATACTTTGAATTTAAAATTTCCTTCATTTTGCTAGACACGTCAATTAAAAAAGGTGTTATTCTACTCAAATATTCATTAGTCATGTTTTTTTTCATTGGTCAATTCAGTGGTAAATAATCAGACACTCACCATTCTGCTGAGGTGGATAACCTTGAATCCCTGGCTGGGGTAGTGCCATTCCAGGAGCAGCGGGTCCATGCAACATCCCAGGCTGTGGAGGGGTCACATGGTTTGCTTGGGACATGGGAGGCCCCTGAGAGGCCATAGGAGGACCTTGCATGACTGACTGTGGAGGCCTGGGTGGTGCACCTGCTTGAGGTGGAAAACCACCAGCAGCAGTAGGTGGAGGAGGACCTGAGTGGAATGGAGAGGGCTGTGAGGCAGGGGGCATGGCTGCGGGGTACTGAGATGGAGCAGAGCTGGGTGGAGGCCCTCTGAAGAAAGCCGAAGGCTGGGAAGTGGGAAGGGGTGCTCTAGGGTGTGTGGTCTGCATTGGTGGTGGTGGGCCTCCATATGATGCAGTAGGACCTGTTGGTGGGGCTGAAGAGAATTGAGGCTGTGAGGGAGGAGAGGCCTGAGTGTAAGCCTGCTGTGAAGCCAAGGGTGGAGGAGGGAGCTGGGTAGGACCAGAGGCAGAGGAGAGAGGTAGGGCTGTACCTGGGAATGGTTGCTGAGAAGGAGGAGCGCCATAATAGGACTGAGATGATGTATGGGGCGCACCAGAAGTGGGTGGGGGCCAAGTGGGGGCAAAAGAGGATGGAGGAGCTGAACCAGGAGAGTGGGAGGTGGCAGGTTGAGCTGGGGGGGAATGGGGAGAAAAACCGACAATCAGACAATTACAGAAAACCAATTCCATCTGTATTTAACCATTGTTATATCTTTAGCTGTGCTCCATTTCCTCATGTTCAATATACAGAGCAACTAAATGATATTGCATGTTACATCACTGTCCATGATCAGTCACACAATATCTAGCTCGACTGCATACACATGCAAAAAAAAAAGTGCAAGTGTAACTTAAAAAGCATTTACCGAAGCCTGAGCCAGCTGAGGAGGGTACAGTGGCCCCAACCTGCATGCCTGCCATCTGACTGGTCACCTGCTGCATACTGGTGGGTGATGCCGCAAACTGCTGGTTGTATGCAGGCTGAGGACCTGTCAAGTTCATTGCTCCTTGAGACACAGGTGGCCTATAAAGTACACAGGGGTGGGAGAAAAAACGTTGACAACTCAACTCAAATCAATACCATCATAACTGTCAAAAATAAATCGCCTATGTTTATTTTAAGCACCAAAGGCTTTTAATTATGACCTGAATTAACACATTAATATATTTATAGGGTCTGTAGAGTAGGGAAGTTAGATAATGGCTTCCAGGACTGGAGTTACAAACCTCTTCATCAAATGCAACATGACCCCCTAATACACTTTGGGTGTGGGTTTGTCAGTCATACACATTTCTCCCCACCTGCCAATTCCCTACAAGTTATTCCCTGTCAAACAACAGCTACTAACCAAAGAGAAAGTCGGCTAAAACATCTCCAAGACACACACCAACTGCATCTTTTAAACCTGCTGCATAACAGGAGGCCACCTCTTCTGTATACACAAGCTTACAGGTGACCATGATTTACCACTTGTGCTTTGACTGACAGGGGAGAAAGTGTAGGCATGTATTCATTCCCACACTGTGGGCAGCCATATTTTAGTGAACCAAATCAAATTTAAATATGAATTAAAGTTGTTAAAAATGTTTGCATTCATAACCTAAACTTAGGGAAGAGTCGCTACTGATGACTCGATTTCAATGCAATTTCATTTCTGCACTAAAGTTGTTTTATATGGCAGAGCTTTAAGTCATCTTTAAGTATGAATACACTAAATCTTAACCTTTGTGAAGGGGCACCCATCGATGGTGGGCCGTTCTGTACGTCACTCTGCCCAAACTGTGAGTAGGGCTGAGCTGCAGACACCGGGGGTGCACTGGAGGTGGGGGGTCCTCTCATACCTGCACAAAATGGATAAGAAGTTAGAAATTTACCCTTACATTTTTCTGAACTTTGTTATACACTACATATAACCGTGTAATAAAAATAAAAGACAACTTCAAATAATGGCACTCTAACAAAAAGGTTTTTCCATAAAAACACACTTCAAATTTGCTTCAGGACAATCCATCACTTCAACAACAGGGTAATCTGAAGATTTGTCCAATCTTCTATACATAACCAATAAAAATCAGCTTTTGCCATATGTTCCCAGATTAACTTTGAAAAACAAAATCCTAGTAAGAGCTCCCCAACCTCTGACAACTTCAAGTAGATGTGTATATTAAAAAGCAAAGAATAGTTGATAAATAAATTGCTAGATGTTGCTGGACAAATTCCTCAAAAACATGTGATCTCTGTACATCGAGCTAGTTTATTGGGTTTAACAGATGGAAGAAGGAAATAAGTAAGTCTGGTATTCTGATGATCGTTGAGTCCACCAAGTCTACTGATTTGCTTATTTGGTGGGCTCAGGTCTACTCATTCTACTTATATTTAGAGATGGTTGTGAGTCAATAGAGGAAATGAGAAAGGAAAGGGAAAAGGAAGGAAAAAGAAGGTAATTTATTGTGGAATGTGAGGGACAAACTGGGTGACAGTGTCCACTTTTGGTCTCAGTATAAGCACCAAAAGCTACAATGGAATCCTGGCAGAACTGTGAGCCTGCAGGAGAGATGCACGATCCAGCTGCCATGCACTATACACTCAGTAGGAAACAGAGGAGACAGAGAGAAGGACAGCCTGCAAAGCATAATGAAAACAGTTACCCAAGTCAAGTTGAGAGGAAGAGGACAGGTCAGAGACTAAGTTTGCCGCAAGAGCCTTAGAGGGAAAGCTTGCATAAGGAGTATATCCTGAAATACAAGAGAGAAAGGTGTGAAAACCGGGAAAGGAAAAACTAAACGATCAATGAAATGTCAGGAGTCAGGGGGGCAGGATCACTTGAGACCTGAGGTATTGTGTATAAATACCTACATAAAGTACTAATTAAATCTTGTGGATTTGTAGGCATGCTAACTAACACCAGTGTATAATTCAGAATCAACTTTACTGCCAGTTATGCTTGCGCATACAAGGAGTTTGTTTTAGTGTCGTACGCTTCTAAAACACAGAGACAACAAGATAAGAATAAAAAAAAAAGACATATGTAAAAAAAAAAAAAAAAAAAAAGGAAAAAAAAAGAAAAAGAAATTGAAAAATAAATAAATTGTATGTACAGTTGTGCTATAGATAGTAGAAAAGAATAGAATAGAATAAAATACAACAGAAAAGAATGAGATGCAGGGATGTAATAGAATGGAGATGGTCACCATTAAATGTAAGGTTATTGCACATTGTTACTGCATAATATTGGGAACATTTAACTGTTCATGAGGTAGATTGCCTGGTAAAAGTTCAAAATGTGGATGACTTGGATGTGAGGGATCCAGAGAGATTTTCTGAGCCCGTTTTCTCACTCTGGACATATACAGTTTTTGAAGGGTGGGTAGAGGAGCAACAATCCTTTTGGGAGTCTGAACCGTTCTCTCTAGTCTTCAGATGTCTGATTTTGTTGCTGAGACAAACCAGACAGTTTCAGTATTGCTAGTTATTTGTATGTACTCAGTCTGTATATTTGCACACTTGCCTTGAGGTGGACCTGTTTGGTAGTTAGAGGCAGGCCCGTTGTATGGAGGATACTGAGCCGCATAACCCCCGGGCACCTGCTGACCCCCATAACCAGAGGGTGGGTATCCCTGGTAGCCAGACTGCGGCTGTCCATAAGGAGAAGCCATGTGAGGTTGCTGGTTGACATTCATTTTCAGTTCAGTTCATCCCTAAATCTGAAAATGAAAAAAGAACACAAAGTGTGAGGTTCAACTTGTTGGAAACACAACGCTAAAAAAACAACAACAAAAAAAAACAAAAAAAAAAAACAGTGTTCCTCAACCTGAAAAATCTTGAGTTTAAGACAAAAAAAAACAAAAAAGATTTCTCTACAACAGATCTTACATGCAAGTGTACATAGCTATAAGTATAGAGACAGGCTGAAAGGGATCACGATGTGCTCAAACAGTTAACGCACACTGAAGTTCGGCACTTTCAGTTGCGTCTGAAATAACTGCAGGTTCTGGGTGCACAGCTAACAAACTGGTTTGTTAGAGACAACATTACATCCTGTGATCTTAAGCTTCTCTTGACATAAGTGTACCTGGTTGTGTTTGTATTGTATTCTATAAAACCCAGTCATTAATAACTACGCCTTGCCACCACCTATCTTGAGGCCTTATATAGACTCAGCAATCGTCATAAAACTGTTAACATCTCTGACATCAGAACAGATCGACACAGTGGTCTGATCACAAGTTTTAAACACATAAAAAACCAGTAAGCATCATACGGCTGATGCATTACTGCTGATCCACACCACTACGGGTAGTAGACCTCTGAATAATTCAAAGTAATCGACACTGTAACTTTGTACAGTTACCAGTGTGTGAAATGCTTCACTGACTGACATCACAGACAGCTTACAATAGTTAACCTGCAACATGGGAGAACAATCTGGCTTCACATAAAGTGTTGTTTGTTTATATTAACACTTTCAAAATGTGCTACTATGCTATTTAGGCTTGAAAATGAATACAAACCAGTACTATTGATTAGACATGTGGGGCATAATAGAACGTATAGTCACATAATCACATGTATAGTGAGGACTTTTATTATAACAACATTATACTCAACCTGACAAGTAGCTGAACTGTTTTTTGTTGTTGTTTATTATTAATTTCTCCCACGTTGCATATTAAAATGCTTGTATGCGTGTTAAACACTAACGTGTCGTGATACATATCGTCTACGTATCACGACACGTTAGAATACTACGTATTCTCTAAATACACGTCGAATGTGTACAGTAACAGGTCACCGAATGACTAACTTATTGAGCAGTCAGCTAGGCCAATGAAAGCCAGTTGCGTATATACAAGCTTGGGAATACCCGAGTTAGCAAAACCGCTAACACGCTAACTAAGTTTGCCAACAAGACAGCTTTCTAAACCAACACGACGAGCACAAATACGTTAAACGAAAGCTGTAAATGAATCATAATCCTGTAACGTATCCATGTTAGTCAAGCCGGTTAATGACAAGCAGGAAAGCCGGGCCTGATCTTGTTAGCATAGGGTTTTTAAGCACAGCTTGAGTTCTTCCTAAACTCAACGAATAATAACACAACACGGGTTAAATTAAACGCTAACGTTCACGACACTAACAAACTCCACAAAGCCAGCTAAAGACAAATCTATTTAAGTTCGGCGATATTACTTAAACCCTGTTAGCAGGAAGGCTAACGTTAGAAAGCCTGTTAGCTCCGATTTAGAGTTAGACGGTTAGCACTTACCTCAGATCGAGTCAGACACGTAAATAACCGCTCCTTTAAGCCGTTCACCGAGATCTACGTGTTTGTTTTTCGTAACGAAAAGCTCGAAAGTCACCTTTCTGGATCAGTACCGCCACTAGCTCTAATTAATCCCTTTCTTCCACCTCGATTTCTCCAGCCGTCGCATTAGCACCGCGGTGACATCCGCGCCGGAAACATAGCAACTTTGTGCCACGTCCACTTCCGGTTCTGTAATTTGTCCCAGACCTTCCAGACGCGTGCACACAAAACACCACAAACACACGTGTGCACGAGTTCCGCGTTCAGCAAGACACACACCGGCAGATACAACGGTATGTAAAGGCTTGTTGATTTTAATTATTAAATAGTGCACTAGCAGTGTTTGAGCATTGAGGATCAGTTATTACAAAAATATACGTTATACATATTAGACAAGTTGAAACTAGGAAGGTAGACATATGTAATGTAATGGTTAGCATTCACATCTGCACTGAAACCATTAGCAGATTTTTCCTAGCTGGAGATTAGACGCAGAACTGAAACAGGAAGAGCATGAACCAGAGGTTGAACCAGGAACCATGGAGCTGTGAACATGTCTATGCTATTGCAACACTGTGTTAACTAAAATATTGCCTTGGTTACATGACATGCAGGTTTGTTGATCCTCAGGAGAAATTGTAGCTTAGAGAGAGAGAGAGAGAGAGAGAGAGAGAGAGAAAACTTGCACCGTACAGCAATGAAGAAACTATTAAGAAAATAATAGCAAGTAGGACACACTTAGAGCTTGTACAAATAAAATGTAATGTTTTCCATGTGCATTTCGTGTAACTTTGTATTTGGGTAGTGGTTACTCAGCGCCAAGGCTCTGGGTTACTGATCAGAATGTCAGTTCATAAAAATGCATATATTTACACATATGCGTGATGCAAATAATCCATACAAACAAAGCATGTCCAGAAAACAATATTGAACATATGTTCTGCTGAGTTTGTATGTATTCCCCATGCTTTCTTCCATGCAATTCATTTGGCACTCTGTCTAGGATGTGCCCAACCTTGTGCCTAGATCTCTTTGGAATAGGCTTCAGGATCTCAGAAACCCTATGTAGAATAAGTGGTACTGAATTATGGATGACTTTAGGGACCCAGGAATAATTCAACCATTTTGTTACAGATCACACAAGTGGACCTGCCATGGATGTTTGTGCGTTGTCAAGACACACAAAATTGGTTCACTTGGATCTAAAAGGGGCACCTCCCAGGATTAATTACTTATATGAGGTACAGCAAATACAGATCTTATGTTCACTATGGACATTGTTCAGTCTCAGTACAGACCTATAGTTTTGACCTTGACCATCTCTTCCACAGCTGATCCAGCTTTTTGCTGATCTTGGTGCAAACGGCATCCTTATGGAGTATGAGGATATGTTTCCCTATGAAGGAGAGCTGAAGATTCTTCAGTCAAAATCTCACCCACCCTACAGGTAAAAAGACTTTCTTTATGCTCTTCCTCTTTATTTATGTTTATCTGAAGTCATTGTCACTGATCTGTGGATACATACAGCCGTGAAGAAATCGTTGCCATTCAAGATGTTGCTTATTCCAAAGGGTTGGAGATCATTCCTCTGGTACAGACATTTGGACACCTTGAAGTGAGTGAGAGAGGTGAATAATATGTGGTACTGGAAAAATTATATGCCATACAAATGCTTGCTGTCATCTGAGCCAATAACACATGTGATACAACTACACAGGGAGTTTGTGAAATGATTTTATTTTCATCACACACATTTGTTTAATGGTATTTTTCTTTCAGTTTGTCCTGAAGCACAGAACTTTTAGCAAGTTTCGAGAATTAAGTCACTGCCTGGGGACCCTGAACCCACATAGCAAGCAGGGACTTGCTCTTATATTGGAGATGCTGAATCAAGTTATGGGGCTTCATCCGAGGAGCAAGTTTCTGCATATTGGGGCAGATGAGGTAAATCATGAGCTTACCACTAAGCTCACCATTGCACTATATCACAGGGCTGTTGAAATAAAAATCAAATCTGACTTATTAGAGTGTATTGATTAATTTTCTATAACCTCACACAACTGACAGAAATAGACAGTAGTGACAGATATATATAATATACAAAATATTATATATATATATATATATATATATATATATATATATATATATATATATATATATATATATATATATATATATATATATATATATATATATAAAATATACATACTATACATATATATATGTGTGTGTGTGTGTGTGTGTGTGTGTGTGTATATATATATATATATATATATATATATATATATATATATATATATGTATATACACACATATATATATAAATTAGCAACATGACGTGCTGTTATCGGAAAATATGCAAATAAACTTGTAACGGTGAGACTGCTTTTCATTTGGACCTATTTTTAAAATGGTCTTGAACTCCGGTCTGTCTTTGTTAAAAAAAATTTTAAACCCAGGTATACATGCTCGGTCAAGGAGAGGAGTCGAAAGAGTGGTTAAGCATTCCAGGTCACAATGTTGACAAGCTGTTCTTCAGTCATGTCAATAAAGTGTTGAAAGGCATTAGGGAGACTTACCCTAACCTCAGTGTGATAATGTGGGATGACATGCTGAGGAACATGACCTCTGACACCATTAAAGGTAAACTTGTATTATTACAGTTTTGTTTTTAATATATTGTCTAATAATTCTATTCCCCACCTTTCGCTTCATGAGATCAGCAAAGGTTGAATTCCTTATGCCCAGTGCGTGCCTCTGTATTTACATGGACCGAATTGGAGGGTTCAGAGAAAGTGATCAGCTGTTTGTGTCTTGGGCTAAACCGCGTTTGGGAAGACCAATCATGAAACAGCGATTATTATAATACTGGATAGTGGAAGCGATTTCCATGCTGTATTCCAGCAAGAGTCTTACAGCTCCACCTGGTTTACATGCACACTTAAAAAGGTGGATGTCAACTACGTGGGTTCTCTTTAAAGGGGTCATGATACAGGATATTTGCGAGGCGGCGAGTTGGTCCTCACCAAACACCTTTGCAAGATTTTATAAACTCGATTTACAGCGGAGAGCTACGCTAAAAGGTTGGAGGTTCAGTTAACCTCTAACGACTCAGCTTCAGCCTGGAAAGGTTTGATAGCCATCACCAACTACAAGACAACATCCCCCAGCACTGTGGCAAAGCAACAACTTGCTACTTTCTGAAGATCTGAATGAGTTTTATTGTAGATTTGAATCCCCTCACACCCATTCTGACCATCTCTTTACACAGCCTTTTACACCTCCAGTAACCCCTCTCTCCATACCTCCTGCACTCCAGATCAGTGAAGATGATGTGCGCCAGGTCTTCAGAAAGAACAAAAGAAGAAATGCAGCAGGCTGAGATGGTGTGACACAAACCTGTCTGATAACCTGTGCTGACCAGCTGACCCCCATCTTCACACAGATCTTCAACAGATCACTGGAGCTGTGTGAAGTCCCTGACTGCTTCAAACGCTCAACCATCATCCCCGTCCCAAAGAAACCCATGATAACATGATTTAACAAATTCAGACCTGTGGTGCTGACGTCTGTTGTCATGACATCCTTAGAAAAGCAGGTTCTGGCTTATCTGAAAGACTTCACTGGACCCTTACTGTACCCACTGCAGTTTGCTTATTGAGCAAACAGGTCCATGGATAATGCAGTAAACTTCGGACTGCTTTACATCTTGCAACACCTGGATTTGTACCAGTTGCTGTTGGGTTTTTAAATACTTAATTTATTTATTTATTTATTTATTTATTTAATTTTTTTTTTTCTTCTTCTTTCTCCCCCCTCCTTGTACTGTTTGTTGTTGATTGATTCTGCTGCTGGCTGTGAAACAAATTGCCCCTCGGGGATAATAAAGTTGACCTAACCTAACCTAACCTAAATCAGGGACTTAGGCGAGGATCCTGTTTGTAGATTTCAGTTCGGCCTTCGACAACATCATTCCAACACTCCTCCAGACCAAACTAACCCAGCTCTTTGTTCCAAGCTCTATCTGTCAGTGGATCACCAGCCTTCTGACAGATAGGCAGCAGCCAGTGAGACTGGTATAATTCATGTCAAACAGCCGCTCTACCAACACCGGCGCCCCTCAAGGTTCTGTTCTCTCCCCACTGCTCTTCTCCCTGTACACCAACGACTGCACCTCTAATGACCACTCTGTCAAGCTCCTGAAGTTTGCAGATGATAGTAGGAGAAACCCCCCTGCACTCACCCCACTCACCATCATGGACAGCACTGTGGCTGCAGTAAAGGCATTCAGGTTCCTGGGCTCTACCATCTCCCAGGACCTGAAGTGGGACACTCACATTGATACTACTGTTAAAACGGCCTAACAAAAGATGTACATCCTTAGCCAGTTGAGGAAGTTTAACCTTCCACAGAAGCTGCTGAAGCAGTTCTACTCAGCCGTCATCGAGTCTTTCCTGTGCACTTCAATAACTGCCTGGTTTGGCTCAGACATCAGAAAACTAGAGAGAACAGTTCAGACTGCCAAAAGGATTATTGGTGCTTCCCTACCCACCCTTCAAGAGCTGTATGTATCCACAGTGAGAAAAAGGGCTCAGAAAAATCACTCTGGATCCCTCACATCCAAGTCATCCACTTTTTGAACTTTTACCAGGCAATCTACATCATGAACAGTTAAATGTTCCCAATATTATGCAACAAGAACATGCAGTAACCTTACATTTAATTGTTACCATATCCTTTCTAGTACATCCCTGCATCTTATTATTTTCTATTCCATTCTACCATCTACAGCACAACTGTACATACAATATACGTATTTTGATTTTTATTTTTTTTACATATGTTTTTTGTTTTATTTTTGGTATTCTCATCTTGCCTCTGTGTACTGGAAGCGTATGACAATATAAAACAAATTCCTTGGCAGTAAAGCTCTCTCTGTTTCTGGTTCTGATTTTGAATATATTTCTCTTCATTTATAGATAGTGGTCTAGTTGGACTAGTGCAGCCCATGCTGTGGGACTACAACCCTAATCTGGATGTGGCCCATACTAGTGAGTTTGATTTTGCCTCTGATTGCAGTTAATTGCTTAGAAGAACTACATGAATGTTACATGCCTGATATTTAAGTTGTGCTATATGTGATGTTCCCAATTGTTGTACTTGAGATATATATATTCATTCATTCATCTTCTACCGCTTATCCGAACTACCTCGGGTCACGGGGAGCCTGTGCCTATCTCAGGCGTCATTGGGCATCAAGGCAGGATACACCCTGAACGTTGTGCCAACCCATCGCAGGGCACACACACACTCTCATTCACTCATGCAATCACACACTGGGGACAATTTTCCAGAGATGCCAATCAACCTACCATGCATGTCTTTGGACCGGGGGAGGAAACCGGAGTACCCGGAGGAAACCCCCGAGGCACGGGGAGAACATGCAAACTCCACACACACAAGGTGGAGGCGGGAATCGAACCCCGACCCTGGAGGAGTGAGGCGAACATGCTAACCACTAAGCCACCATGCTAACCACTAAGCAACGAACCATAATGAGACAACTGTACTTACTGATATTTAGAGAGACGATTGAATTAAACATCAACTGTTCTAAACACGTAAGAAGTTGTTTTGCTTTTGTTTTTGCAAAATATAAGTACAGGGGCTACAACCAAACAATACTGCGATGTCATTTAAATGTAAAGAGGTTACAGAAGTACATGAACTAAAATGACGATCATTGATGGGTAAGGTCTGAGTTTTTAAAAGAGATGTATTGTGAACATCAAGGGTTCTGAGGTCACATCAGTGCTAAAGTCATACCAACAGAAAGTCCACTTACATTGTGAACACCAAAAATGATCACTTAAAGGTGATTTGGTTTATTTGGTTTATTTAAAGGGTGCTATATTTGAATCTACCTCAAAGTGTATTATTATGTTCTCAGAGTATAGGATTATTTTTAATAAAACCTCCATTCTCTCCACTCAGTTATGCTAATGGAGAAATACAAGGCTGCTGGTTTATCCCAACAATGGATTGCAAGCTCTTTCAAAGGGTCCACTACGGTATACACTTGTGTAACCAGCACACAAAGGCATGTGGACAATCATGTTCAGTGGTTAAACGTGGTATCTGGTCTATCGCCTTGTGTTGACCTACAGGGCATTGCACTCACTGGCTGGCAAAGGTACCACAGTGTTTAAATTCTGCATCCAACAATGTGCACACTGATATTTTTAAAATACTGAATTATGTATTTTTTTGTTTTTGTTTTAATAGATATGACCACTTGTCTGTTTTGTGTGAGTTGATGCCCCTCGGCTTGCTCTCTCTGGCCTCATGTCTGCAAACTCTACAGCATGGTCTGTGTACAATTTTCTCCTTTTTATGGGAACCTACAGAACAAATAATGTTTCAATGACAATAACATAAAACAGCTCCATTGTTTTCATTAATTAATACACAAAGATACCCAAAGCTAAAAAAAAATGGACAAAGACGTTAAAACAGCTGTTTTTATTTTAACTGGGGCTGCTTTAGGAAGCTTTACTCAGGAAGCTCAGCACAAGGTGATGGAGGCACTCGGCACTGGCACGACTGAAGTGGGAGATGTAGAGAGGTATCCAATGTTTGTGCGTATTAATTGAGCGTTCAGTGAAGATTAGGATTCATTTTCCCCTCTGTAATGTCACATCCAGGATTCATTTTTCAATGAAGGAATCAAATTTGTTTGTGCTATATTATCAAGCTATATTTTTACTTTACATGCTACTTCCATAGATTTGTTCAACCTTTGTCCTGTTATTCAGGTTGTCTCAAGGTAGCTCTCGCTCATATACTGGCATGAATCTAGCAGAACTCATTGTACAGCTGACGGCAATGCTGGAGTCTGAAGAGCTCAGACACTTTCAGAGCAGTATGTAAGTCACCACCTGAATTCATACAGAATGTTAATCTAAAGCTGATTAAATGATCAACATTATAGAACGTTGATACGCTTGTTAAACCTGACAACATATCTAACCAAACTGCTAATAATTACTTTTGGACATTTTGTAGGTTTGTGAGAGGCTGGTTCTCCCCTTATCACCTACAGCAAAAGATGATCAACCCTCTTATTGCACAACAGGTTCAGAAACAGGCACAAGGGTAAGATTTACATTCTCTCTCTCACTCACTCACTCACTCACACTCTCTCTCTCTCTCTCTCTCACTCACTCACACACTCACTCACTCACACTCTCTCTCTCTCACTCACTCACACACTCACTCACTCTCTCACTCACGCTCTCTCTCTCTCTCTCTCTCTGTCCCTCTCTCTTACTCTCTCATTCATGTCAGTGATGATTAATGGCTCATATGAAAGTAGAACATCAGGAATTTAAGAATCTGTATTTGTTCCTCACTATTTCTATTTTTACCTAGCCTACTAGGGGCAAAATATTCATATTAAAAACAGTTTTTTATTTATTTATTTATTTTTTTACACAAATGTTTCTATCTTCAAAGTAAATGGTGATATCAAACCCCTCGTATATTTAACCACTAGAATTCTGTGTACAGTACAGTACAAAGGGAAAAATACCTCCCACTGAAAGCCAGCAGTGTCCTGACTCATTTGTCACATTGCACCTGTAAAATATTTCAATTGTTTATACTGATTTAAAACATGTCAGATGAGTCGATTTTTCTATTCTGCCGGCAGAGAAAAGGTTAAACAGATTTTATACTGTGAACAAACACAGTCAGTCTTTATAATGCTGAGATTAGTGTAACCTCAATTTAAACCAAAATTCAAACCCAAACAGTTCACACACTGTTTATCATACCGTAATAAATTGTGTATGGCATCACATGAAAATGACTCACTTTTTTAAAAATTTTATTTTAATGCCAGTTTCCTGGAAGCTGCAGAGTTCAAGGTGCAGAAGGTGAGGCAGGAGATGAAGACACTTTATCCAGACTTAACCGTGGAGGAATGGATTACTCAGCATGTCACACCTGTACTGAAGCCCATTCAAGATTTATTGACAGATATTCAAGCTGCCTTGGATGATATGGGACTTCACATTAGTGAATCTCAAAGTGGACTTGAAGTTTCAGTTGAATAAAAAAATAAGCTTATATCTATTATTGAAAGAAGAGAAAATAAGGAGTCAGTTTTAAAGTTTTAGTTGCTAATATTTTTATGCCATATTGCTGGATGTTGTGTAGAATTGTAGTGTATAACATCATCTAAATGCATTATAAAATTGACAGATAATTTGACCTACATTCTTTTTTGAGGTTGCTGATTCTCATCTAAGCTCTTCTGCTATTAATAACCAGTTAATATTCACCTTAATATTAACCAATCAATCAATTCATCAATATGCACAGACCACCTGTGAATCTTATTGCAAAAATATTTTTTTAATGATATTTATTATCTGTTAAAATGTTTTTAATCATACATTTATGTATATATGTGTAACAAAATTGAAAATACAGCAATACACTGGATGTCATTATTAATGCTGTTATTATACACTGAATTAAACTTGTGCATTTTAGAGCCCAGTTTTTTCTTTTATTCAAACATGTTTTTGAGATAACAGGGACAATAACATGATATTTAAACATAAACATGTTAATAAAATTCAAAATTAAGTAAAATTGAAAGTTATTCAATGTGTCTTATTGCCTGTTTAAACTGACCCTAATTTTTTCGCTAGATTTTTCTAATTGCCTTACTTTCATGTTCCTAAAAGTAGAGTAGCATGTAACATGTAGCACAAGTATTCAGAAATGCTTTCTTTTCTGTCAGTATTTAGCAGCAGGCAAAGATCAGCTTCAGCTGTGTTTGGGTATCTGGTCAGACTCACTTTAAAAGAGCAGCCAAAAAGACAAAAAGTGAATACTGAATAATATTTATGTTCCTTTTAACTAAGATATGAATGACTAAAAAGGATTAAAAAAAATAATAATAATAATTATATTACAGCCTAGTGGTTAAGGTGTTTGCGTTACTGACCAGAAGGGTATGAGTTCGAATCCTGGGTCCCGGGAAGCTTAACCCTCAATTTCTCGGTTGTATAAATTGAAATACATTGTAAGTCACTCTGCTAGATGACAGAAGTGTAAGATGTAATGTAATTCAAATGAAGAATCAGGTTTATTGGCCAAGTGTGTGGACACACAAGGAATTTGGTTCTAGCTGTTTGTGACTCTCAAAAGTACAGACATAAATGTAAGACTTTGGGATGTGGCTCTCACAGTGTAACCAAAGAAGCAAAGATTACTGTCGTATTTATACTTGAGTTCTAATAGTTATTAGTCAGATTGACTGGTCATCGTTATTGAATGGGTTTAATCTAAAAAAAAAATCCACAACAGTCATATAAATATGTAATATATAACGTATAGCCAGATTATTAATGCATTTTAAATAACAGGTCTATTATTTTTAAATAGTTAGATTTTTTTAATTTCCGAAATCTGAGTTGACTGGGTCTTAGAAGATATTTTACATTTTAATTGCTCCATTTCTTCCATCGTGCTCTTATTATGCGTGCGTTTTCGCGACCCGGACGTGATGTCTTATAAGTTCCTCCATAATATTAGGGCGCTTGCAGGAGTCGATTGAATAAACAAGGTGGATCAATGTCGTGTTTTATGGGATTATGAACTATGTCGTCTCGAGACAGCGTTTCTGATACTTTACCGCGTTTCGTTCAGCGTTATCACCGCGCTTGAAGGTTATATGTTGAGTTTAATAACGGCTTACAGACGGTCACATCATTAGCTAGCTGTCTGAGGCTAGTTTACCTCGCGAGCTGTTGTTTACATCATTAGCCAGTAAGGCGATATAGGTACCCAGACAGTGGAGGAGAAATCACTAAATTAAACGGGACTGTTTGGTCATTTTTTAGAGCTATATGGCAGAGCTACATATTGAAGCGAACGCAGGTGGCCTGATGGAGCAGAGCGAGCACCGGGAGACCCGCGGCTCCGTTAGCATGCGCCTGCCGTCACCCAGCTTCGTTCTTCCAGCTCGGAGCGGTTCTTCCAGCCCGGGCCTGTCTGCGTCTAGAGCCGTATTTGGCTTCCCGATGAAGAGCAGCCCTTCATCTCCATCAGAATCCACAGAGAAGCCGGGATCCCGGTGGGTCCGGCTGAATGTCGGGGGCACTTATTTTATCACAACCAAACAAACGTTATGCAGGGATCCCAAGTCCTTCCTCTACCGACTCTGTCAGGAAGATCCTGATCTGGACTCAGATAAGGTGAGCTTTCAGTATTCGGTATTTTTGTAAACCACATACGATGAAACTATCACCTGAAAGCTTTCTGTGTATTTGCTTGTGTGTGTGTGTGTGTGTGTGTGTGTGTGTGTGTGAGTGAGTGAGTGACATCAATAATTAATTTTGTTCATTCGGTGCTTTGACTAAATCCAGATCAGCTCAGATCAGATGCTCATGTCCACTGAGAGTCACCTGAAAGGTTTATTCATTCCAACCTAGTTTTCCAAACAGATACTAAAACTGTGCTAAATCAGAAATCAGGTGTTTTAATATGCAGCCGTGAATAAAACCTATTATTATTATTATTCCTTTATCATCTATGATTATAGTGCGCAACCTATTTAGCTAAATCTGTCCTACTTCTGTGCCTTTCTTCCTCTTCTGTGCTTCTGTGTTTAGCTCTATTTAGGTCAAGGAGTCTGGAAATGACATGAACTGAAAAAGTACCCATAGAACCTATAATAAAGTGACGAGCGTCTGCAGGAATCCAGTCACTTTAGGAAATTTAAATGCCATTTAAAATAATTTGTTTGCAGTGCGTGTATATACTCTCCAGTTTATTAGGAAAACAAACATTGCACATTTCTGCATTTATCTAATCAGCCAATCACGAGCAGCAGCCCGATGCATAACACCATGCAGATACAGATTACGAGCTTCAGTTAATGTTTACATCAAACATCAGAATAAAGAAAAAGTGTGAGCTCTGTGACTTTAACTATATCATCGCTGTTGGTACCAGATGAACACTGAGCTCCTGAGACTTCTCCCGCCACAACAGCCGCTAGTGTTTGGACAGAATGAGTGACTGTTCTATGGGTGTAAACATCTTGTTGGTAAAAGAGGTCAGAGGAAATTGCCAGAATGGTTCAAGGTGCAAAGAAGGATATAGTAGTTCAAACAATCACTCGATACAACTGTGGTGAGTAGAAAAGCATCTCAGCCTGCAGAAAATAAACCATGAGGTGGATGAGCTTCAACATAAGACGACCACCTCAGGGTTCAGACTCCCTGTCAGCCAAGAACAAGAATCTGAGCTTATCATGGGCACAGATTCACATGGACAGTTAAACCTTGTGGATGTTCTCCTCTGATCTCTCTCATCTCATCTCTGGGTTTGTGTGAAATTTCCAGGAGATCAGCAGCTTTAGAAATACTCAAACAACTAATCTGGCACCACTAATCATGCCACAGTTAAAGACATGGAGATAATACTGTTTTTTTTTTTTTTTTATTCAGATGTTTGATGTGAACATTAACTGAATCTCCCTGCTTGCATCTGCATGATAGGCTTATTAAATAACTGTATAAATGTGCAGATGCTTCTATTAAAGTGGATTATCCGTGTACTACATAAACACACTTTAAAATGACACACACACAAACCACCAAACATGCGAGTTTCCCATACTGACATGACTTTTTTTTTTTGTATAGGGTATATTTAACATTTGTAACACTGTTGTGTGATATAACCATACATACTGTACACAAAAGGATAAAATGACCACAAATGAAGGTAATGACATTACAGTGTTCGACTTCTCTAGCGCTTAACTAATATAAATCCAGACTTTTCGAAAGCATTTTGTAATAGATACTTTATGGAATCGATATCGGGTGAATATTAGTTTTGTATGTGACTATAACACGTTTTTCTGCACAGGATGAGACAGGAGCTTATTTGATTGACAGAGATCCAACATACTTCGGACCCATCTTGAATTATCTGAGACACGGAAAGCTGATCATCAACAAGAACCTTGCAGAGGAGGGTGAGAGAGTCTGTTCTGTGCTTGTTAGATCATAATAACAGCATGTTATTATCTTTCTATGTCATGTAGAGAGAAGAAAAAATGCAAGAATAATTTCTGATTTAAAGCTGTTTGATGATATTTCAAGCTTTTCTGCTTAAACATGACCGGACAGGATGTTATAGGAGAGTAATCAGCTATGGGGTGATGTGATGTAGCTTAGCACAAAGCAATGTCACTGTTACCACAAAGTTGGTTGTTTTTCAATAACAACTCAGTGTTTTAGCCCTCTTATTTTACAGCAACAGTCTGTTTTAATTATTTATTAACAATAACAAATGTATTTATTTCAAATGTGTTTAAGATAGACACATTATAAATGAAATCTATTTCAAATCATTATAATGGCCATAAACATTCATTCCCTTTCTAGCTTTCTTTAAAAACAAAAAAAAAAAACAAGAACAAGCTTGTCATATTGCAGAAAAACCCCAAACCTTCTGTTCTGAAGCCTCCATCATCTCAGACAGCTTGGACAAACATCTTTAATTTATTTTTGAATCATTTTTGAGGAACATCCTTTTACTCTTTAACGTCTTTCTTAATATTGCCTCAGTTTATCCTTGCCGCGGTCACCTTGAATATATTTATAATTTATAAATGTAATTTCTAGATTTCTATAAAGCTGTTTTTTGTGTGTGTGTGTGTGAGAGAGAGAGGGAGGGAGAGAGAGAGAGAGACAGACAGAGATAATCATAAACATCTCCTCGCAGAAAACTTTCATTTCACCATTTCAACACCTTCAGATCAGTCAGACTCGAACATTCAAATGAATTGTGGTCTAAACATTTTAAAGCCGTGCTTTATGTTGGGCCCAGTAAACCTTAAGTGATCTATAAAACATGTTGCTGAAGAATTGTGTTCTTTGTACGATGGTTGCTTTACATTTTTAAGGACTGAGATAAGTAAAGATTGCCAGCGGCAGCATCCCTCCACTTCTTGTATTGTCTTACAAAAAAATCTTACAATGCTGTTCATTTTGGCTCCTGCAGGTGTTCTAGAGGAAGCTGAATTTTACAACATTGCGTCATTGGTGAGGCTGGTAAAGGAGAGGATACGAGACAATGAGAACAGGACGTCTCAGGTGTGTGAGAATGAAGCCAGGATGAAGCGTGCTTTGTGAACTCGGTTCTTGGCAGGTCAGCTGAGAAAGTAGATTAAGTCTCAGAGCTGGACATAGAGTTAGCAATTTACAAACTGCACCATCAGGTCTTTATGATAAGGAGCATGCTCCCTACTCCGGAAGTGAAAAATAACTGAACAGGGGTGTAAATTAGACCGGTATTTTCATAACTGCTGCATAATTAATGATGGTGCAAAACAGTATGTGGAGGAAACCTTTAGCCAAACTTTAATTACACTTTAATGAGCGTAGCTGCTTGTTTTTGACATTTACAAGAACACATTTTTCCATCTAAAAAGATTTGTGGTTTCTAACAATAATCAAAAAGGTCCTCATGAGTGTCTTTGTATTTGCAGGGTCCAGTGAAACATGTGTATCGTGTTCTTCAGTGCCAAGAAGAGGAACTCACTCAGATGGTCTCCACGATGTCTGATGGCTGGAAGTTTGAGCAGGTGAGCTGGCCTTTGTTTCTCCTCCACCCTTTGATTAGTGTCTTTGTGCATTGACCTGTTTAACCAAAGTGCAGGTCACATGGAAGAGCACGCTGCTGTTCTGTATATATGGCCCACTATTCAGTAGATTACTTTATTAACCTTTTATTTGTAATCTTCTGAGCTTCATTATTCCCTTGGAAATGGCATTTCACTCCACAGCTGTAATTTCAGTCTAGATAAATTGTGCTTTAATTAGATAAATGCTTGAACAGGGTGGCTATTCTTCTATTCATCTATTCATTCACTCTGAAGAACTGCAAAGCCCTTGTAAGCCTTTTAGTTCCCCATTGTGGTTTTTCACATTGTCAGGCTTGCGTGAGGTAAATTAGTTTAATCTGTTTTCGCAGTCTATATGAACTGTTTGTACTGAGCATACACACATGCTAGTCCACTCCTTTTTACATTTATTTAGAGAAACCTTTATGATTCCATAATTTTGATTCAATATCTTTTTCTTCCAGCTTATAAGCATTGGCTCCTCTTACAATTACGGAAATGAGGACCAAGCCGAGTTTCTGTGTGTGGTTTCCCGAGAACTCAACAATTCCACTAATGGGATTGTTATTGAGCCAACTGAGAAGGCTAAGGTGAGATGAAATTTAAAGTGTATGTGTATTTAAAGTTTACATTTGCTCAAAATCGGATCGATTATTAGATTAGGGTTGCAACTAAGAACAATATTTATAATGGCATATTTACAAATTTGTATTTTCGGACTAATTACTTATTTATTGATAATTATAAATAGCCGGAAAAAAATCCTTAGTAATATTTATTTCCAGCATTTCCATTTACTTTTAACGAATCTGTTAGAGCACTAAATTAGAGCATTAAATATTATGCGGTATATTCTGTGATTAATACCATCTGAAGTGACCTGAAAATACATGAGAAATATCAGTCAATCGCATGTGGTAGCGTAATGGTTAAGGTGTTGGACTAACGATGGCAAGGCTATGGGTTCAAATCCCAGGTCCACTGACCTGCCACCGCTGGGCCTCTGAGCAAGGCCCTTAACCCTAAATTGCTTAGTTGTATAAAATTAGATATAAATGGAAGTTACTCTGGACAAGTGTGTCTGCCAAATGCCGTAAATGTAAGAGCGATGTGGCTGATCTGCAATCACAAAAGTCTAAATAGACGACATTGTTACAGTTCCAACAATTGTTCTGTTCTGCCAAACTATTATCATATAAAATATGCAGAATACGTTTTTCATCATCAGATTTATTCAGCTGTTATTACACTCTAGTGATCCTTTCCTGATCCATGCCATGTTAATTTACCAGCTAATTTCACTTCTTTCACACAGATCCTACAGGAGCGAGGTTCCCGTATGTGAGGGGAGACTTTCTTAGCTGTGCTGACACAGATCCCCCTACTCCACCCTCTCCCCTCCTCACCTCTAGTCTCCCTTCTTTACCCATACAGCTGACTCCATCAGCTCACATGGCTGCCCTTCCTCTCTATCACCCTCCTCCCTTGTGCCTTTCCACAGTGGGGGTGTGTCCCCCCCTCCCTGCAGTGCTGCAACATCGCCCATCCTGCATCATCACTTGAGGTCACTGCTGTTATCAAAATAAAAAAGAAATAAAAAAAGCTGCAAAATTAGTTGATGCGGGACTTACCATGACAGCTAGAAAGTCCAAGTAAGATTTTCGGGGTCCGTCAACACAACAGCTAATGTAGTCATCCACAATGCCTCGGAACGTGATCATTAATCGCCTTCATATCCTGGTCATAATCACGTATATAAACTCTGTCATTGCTGGCATGCTAGTTACAAGGAATGCCTGTGCCCTGGTCAGCTAGGCTGTGTTTCCGTCGCCAGAATCTCCTCAGGACTTCCAGGGGTGCAAAAAAAACAGTAGGCAAGACAGAATTATTTGCCCCTACACCCTTCTCATAGCAAGCACATTGACTCACTGTGTAAAACTGAGCGAGTGTACGAGTGAAATATCAGAAGCAACACTCACTCATTATCATTTCAGTGTCACAGCCTGGCTTGGCCTTGGACATGCAGAGCCATTTGTTTTCAGTTTGTAGTGTATATTTGAATCTCTCTGTTTTCATTTGACCCACCCGAGGTCCTTGACAGGTATCAGCTGTTCCAGGCCATCGCGGAATTGTTTATTCACCCCTCCTAACACTGACACATCAAAAAGAAACATGCAATGTTGGGAACATGTAAAGATCATGCACATGGTTGTAGTACAATAGGTTGTTTGTGTTTCATAATAGTCACATCTGACTGAGGAAGCATATGAAACAGCTCATGCTCCTCCTTTTGTCCAGTGCCTTGTCACTTGTATGTACGTATGTATATTATCGTGTTGTGTTCTCCCTCTGCCTTTTTGTGTTCATGTGACTGGAAAACTGGACACTCTATAGTCTTATTTCACACCATTTCTCATGAATCGCTTTTCTTTATATAAGTGCAACAGTTCTTTTTTTTTTTCCTTTTCACAAACGAGCTTCATGAGACTGTTGACAGACAACGTGCTGAAACGATTCGAGGCACGGCAGAACACTGTTCTGTAATGTGATTGTTCCTCTTTTTGTTTTTTTTTTTTGTTTTTTTTTTGACTTAGCAAGTTCAGCTCTAGCACTCCATAGAACTCTCATAGGACGTATATCTCAAACTCTATTTTGGCTGTTTAACTGTTTCTATCTCATATTTAAAAACAAAAAAGTAAAATGTTAGATAAGTTCTAGTGGAATAGCAGTGAATGTTAAGGGCTCTATTTTACATGGATTGAGATGCTTGCCCTCATGTCAAAAATCTCTTGTATTACTTCAGGTAAACTGTGTTTCTTTCATATTTTGACAAGCCAGTATTTGGTCTGAATTGCCCTCATTGTTTGATATTTAGCCACTTAAGACTAGCTTTCTAAATCAAATTCCACACCCATAAGTTATTTGCTAGGAACGAGTGTGTTTCATGAGCTTCTGACAGTATTTTAATATAAGATCCTTGTTCAGTATCACATAGAATGTAAAAGTGCATGTTTTGATGTTCATGTCCATTGTAAAGCAGCTGATGGCTGTCACAGGCAGCATGTCGATGTGAAACGTTTGGTCTCAAGTGCACATTTAAAGACACAAAACATGTTTTTTCCCCCTGCTTTAAAATGTGAAGCAAATGAGAAGAGGCAGCCAATAACATGCTCTGTGTTTTGTAAACTTTCACTCTTATTTGATAAAGCAGATTTTTGTCAGAGGCAGAATTGTAATGCAATTCCAGATAGAAGCCCAGTAGAAATGCATTTGGAAACGTACTTACTTTGGAAATGCAGTAGAAATGCATTTTGGGCTCGAATTGCACTCTTAACCGAGTAATCTGAGTCGAAGAAATGCGTTCCCCGGGGTGCTTCTTTTGTTTTCATATTGGTCTTCTGAGCTTTAGATCTCCCCACTACAGGAAAGCTTGTTGGAGAAGATTTCATCTACTCCAATGTGTTTGTTAATAACTTGTAATAATGCAAAATAACGGAGGTGGGTGAAGGGGTTCTGCGTCTGTTTAAATCGTGTGATCATTCAGGCAAAAATCAGCTGTCTATACTCTGTACTACACACAGATGTCCTTTGTACCACTATCAGTGTCGAACATTGTGCACAGCATTTCTTAAGATTTTTCTTCATACGGGGTTCTTAACGGTCCTTTGTTTCAGATGCTGTATGTGTTTAGTTCAGTTTGACGTTTCACATTGTCATTGTAACTGGTTTATGTCTTTTACTCACATCCACATTTTGTTTGCACCCTTAATCTTTTACATGCACTTTAATTATATCTGTGTCTTAAACTTTCTGTTAAACGGCAGAGACATGCTATGCCAGTACATGTTACTTTAGTTTTGTCACATTTCTGTAATTAATGGGACGATTTTGTAAGATTTGTGTATCATAGAGACATTGAAGCATATAGGCCAACTGAACTATAGATTTATTTTCCATTTTTCTTTGCCTTTTCTTTTCTTTTTCTTTTTTTTGTCAAACAGTGGCAAAAAGATGTTTTCTGTAGAAGAAAAAAAAACTTCGCCAAGGTTATTTGGTGTTTTGTCAATCTGTGGGGAGGGAGGGAGGGAGGGGCTGTGTTTTTTTTTGATATGTGAACTTGAAAGCATGCATTGTATTAGAGTATATCATATTCTATACTGGGACTTTGTCTAGCCTTGTGGTAGTATAGGGGTAAAGTGATGCATGGACAGGTTTTCAGAGAGTCTGGATACCATGTGCAAGGGGAAACTTTTCAGCAAGTCAGTCCACAAATCCTGTTTATTGTATTTCATTATGTTTCGTCCAAACCCATCTGGATAAAATGTTAAGCACTAAATGGACGTGACCGACTCGGTCAGGATTGCAGACCTGTTGTATTTGTTCACATTAAAGTCTGCATCTCCTGCATGCACGGATAAACGATACGTACACACGTGTGCATCCGGGCACACACCAAGAACCACATTTAAGCTTGTATTGCAAACCTGCTCCTTACACCAGATGTTTCGAACGTGTTAAGTTATCGACTGTATTGATTGTCATGTGTGACCCTTTTGTCTAAACAAAGTTTGTGGAGCTAAGTGTCCTGGAAACGAATAGTCTTTGGTCAGATCGTCTTTTAATATATAAATATCTATACATATAAACATGTTTGTTTTTTATGTCACCTATGTTTCTTTCAATGTACAGATTGCAATGAGGAGAGAAAAAAAAAAACGAAAAAAAAAAGAGAAAATGTCTGATTTTTATCATAAAATGTATTTGTGTTCAAAATGTTGTTGTTCTCATTTTCTCCCAGATTCGTTGCAAATTGTTTACCAGAAAACTGAGCATGTATGTACACAGTATCTGAATAATAAAACAACATGTTTTGCAGAAGCACAAAGACAAACCGAGTGTTTGTCAGGGTGCCAATGCGAAAAGTGGATCAGCTTCGTGTGCATTTAAAGATACATAAATATGGCAGTAAGGAGGGAGTAGAAAGTCAAGAGAGTTTGGAGAGTAAATCTGAAAAGAAGAGGTGGATTACGACACTGATGCGTTTCCCTCTGTTAGGGAAACACCACCCTAGAGCTGCGGCTCACATTACAGCTTCCAGCAGTATTTAAAGGGGCCGTAACATGCGTTAATATCACATGCTTACAAGTCATCATTGACTTTCATTTAAAGCTCTGATTTAAGACGGAGGTGACTGGTGAAGCTTTCAAGGATCTTATTTGATCTTTTATTATTGGTCCCCTTATTGGTGGTGAAGGTAGAGGTTGAGTCGATACCGCTCTCATATGTCCTAGCAGAAAAGGATGTTCAACACAGAAGCAGAAAGACATCATGACCACACATGCAAACGTCTTCACTCCATGAAGGTAGGCTCATGGTTTGTACTACTGTACTGTACCGGATACTAACTAAGGGATTTAATAACGTGTTTTCATATCGTAGCCGTTCGTAGCTCTTATTTGAGCAGAAACCTTTTTTTGGTTGCTAACGTTAGGATCTTGAAGCTCTTCCTTAGCCATATGTAGCTTCTGGGTACATTGGGTAGGTTCGATGTCACTTACGTGGACTTTCTGAGTGACGTTATTAATAATTATAAAATAGTTATGAAAGCTAATCAGTGAACGCTAATCAGTCACAAGGCTTGGAGCAGATATGTGAGGATGAACGCTTGTTACTTTAGTCATTCATGTAGGCGGTGAGAAGTTTTGTTTTTAAGTCCTCTAGTGAGATATTTTGCATATTTGTATCTAAACCACAATTTTATTGCTTTATTTTTAAAATTCTTAAGTCAAATTCTTAAGCCAAATTGAAGGAAATTGCTTAAAAATGACCCAAGACTCCTTTAGGTTCTGCTACAGCTGCTGTTTTATGAATATGAATTATGGAATATGTTTGTTTATTATTATTATTTTTTTTCCAAAAAAAAAACAAAACTGAACCATTTTAGATAAAAAAAAAAAATTCATTTTATTTGACTTTTGTTGCTTATTGAGACTCAGTTTGGTCAGTCTGTGGTTGTGGCTACACTTAGCCAGCTGGTAAGTTATTAACCAGTTATTTTTAATGTAATAAAATGCATTTTCTAATTGCTTTATGGTTGTCATGTTTACTTAAAAACAACTTCTATTAGGAACTGTTTCAGATGGTCAAACAAGCAGGATTGTTCAGTGGTTTACGACAACTTTAAATTTGCAATCGGATTTAAGTCGAACAATATAAAATAAGTCGGTTTAAATGGTAGGCTGATTTGGGATAATAATAATGACAATAATAAAACCGTAACAAAATCACAGAGACCCTCCGGGTTAAAGAAATGTACCACTTTAGGCTTGTAGTCAATTCCAGGTGAGCATAGATTGAAATAAACTACTAAGTTGTAATTACCAGTGTGGTAATTACCGGTGTGCAAACCAGTCAGACATTATGTACAAGATTGTACAGTACAAAATAAGAGGTTGAAAAAATCCTTATGTCCTTTTGTCCAACAGAGACTCTTGTGTGGATCGAATGCGGTATGTCACGTGTGAAAATGTGTAGCTGTGCATCAGAACCACCACTGAGACATCCCCAAAGCTTTTTGGCTCTTATTCACTGAATGGTAGCAGTACATGATCACTGTCAGCTCACAGAAATGGGCACAAGAGTAAATCATCATCATTCAGAAGAGTCATGTGATCCAGAGCATGAGGAAGCCGATATGGGAGGCACGGTGACGCCGCTGGCTCAGGCACGTCCAGCACACCTTGATGCTCCTGATGGAGGATGGGGCTGGGTGGTACTGGTGGCCACCATCCTAGTTCTAGCCCTGACCCTGGCCTTCCCATCCTGCATGGGCATCTTCTACACTGACCTTCAGATTGAATTCAGTGCCAGCAACAGTGAGACATCCTGGGTGCCATCCATAATGACATCAGTCTTACATGCAGGAGGTAGGAATCAATACAAGCAATCTTTGTGACATTGACTCATTGAGCGTGAGAACTAAGCCATAATATCAGTGAACAGGAAGTTATGGCCGTTATTTAATGTTTGTTCTGCTCATAAACACTGATTCTGTATCTGCAGGCACACAGTTCCATTAGGCTACCGTATGTCTTTTATTGACTACAGCTCCTACTGATACTGAAATGATTTTTTACATGATTTTTTTAAAGCTTTAACGACACTGTGCTCTTGAGCTGGAATGGACTGCCACGAGTTTGTGCAAAACCTTAAGATCATTTTAGACCAAATCCATAGGAATGTCTCCTGAACGCGTGTTTCATTAGAAGAGATTATGAAAGGAAAATCTGGCCTTTTGTACAAAACAGTTATCATGGACAATAACACACAATCGCTTACATTTCAACAGAGCTCTACATATGTTGCAGAATCTATTATTTGTTAAACTATTATATATTCAAGATATTGATCATAAATGAATTGATCATTGGTCATATTTGGAGTTTGGACAAAAAAGCAGCTATTTCAAATTTTACAATCTTGCACAAATTAATGGTCAGGTTGCACTCTCATGATGACTCTGCACTTTTTTCAGAGTGTGAGAATGTGGTCAATGTTTGTTATTTGATAAGGCATAATTTAAAAGAGCCTTTAAACCTGGACATGACCTTTTACTTAATATATTTATGGACCGTGTCTCAGAGATACCCCTTGGATAGAGAACAGCAAACAAAAGCTTCCATTGCAGTTGTTATTTGTCACATTTAATGAACTCTTTCTGATTGCTTCTGTACACATACACCGGTAAGTACAGGCATATGCACATGTGCACACACACTCAATGTATATGCCAAGGGGAATGAAATGCTTTGCTCACTGGGAATTATGTTACTTAGTAACCCGGAAAAAACAGATTGGAGGCTCAGTGCGACTTGTTAGACAGGTCTTTAGAAAGTGTTTGCTAATTAGAGCTTATACAGGGAATATACAGAATGTTTTTTTCAGAAAAACATACAGATATATACACAAAAAATTGTGAAAAAGGTTTACATTTGTTTGTTAATACTAGCTGTGCACAATACATTTACAAAAGGTTTTTGGATTGCAGCTTGTGCACAGAAAAATTATATATCAGATTATACTATTTAATCCTTTAATCTTTGCGCCAGCTCCCCTGTAGACTCAGTGGTTTGTTTAGTGTCGTGTTCTCACATTTGACTTTTCCTTCTCAGGCCCTTTATGCAGTGTGTTAGTGGAACGTTTCGGTTGCAGGTCAACGGTGATGATGGGGGGCGTCTTGAGTGGACTTGGGATGGCAGCCAGCTCCTTCACACATTCCATCATTGAGCTTTACATTACCGCAGGGGTGATAACGGGTCAGTGCAGATTCAATCCCTAAACTACTCTGTGTTTTTTAACTAATTATATCATCATACAATATTCATTTTACTTGAACTAGAAATGTATTACTTTATTTACTTTGTAGCACTAGAAGAAACAAACTTTTTAGAATTTAAATTGTTAGAAATGCCTGCTGTAATGAGAGATTTTCTTTTTCACACAGGTCTAGGGTTTTGTTTCAGCTTCCAACCTGCAGTCACCATCCTTGGCCACTATTTTGTGCGCCGACGTGCCTTTGCCAATGCCATGTCATCCACGGGCACAGCTCTGGGCCTGTGCGTGCTGCCCTTCTTGGGTCACTACCTACACAGTGAACTGGGTTGGAGAGGGAGTTTCATGGTGCTGGGTGCTGTGTTGCTCAACTGCTGTGTGTGCGGTGCTGTTATGAGGCCCCTGGGGCCACCGAAACACAGACCAACCAAAGAAAAGAATACTGCCACCAAGCCACTGGCTGAGAAGGGATTTAAAGAACAGATGTGGGTGGCATGGAGGAGTTTAACATTCTCTTTCCGTCGTCACATGGCCTTTGACCTGTTTTATAGTAACGAGCGCTTTCGCGTGTACGCACTTGGCATTACGTGGATGATGCTGGGTTTTGTGGTGCCCCTGGTTTTCCTCGTTCCTTATGCTACAGATCACGGCATGGAGCAGAGCCAGGCTGCCCTGCTGCTCTCCATCTTGGGCTTTATCAACATCTTTGTTCGGCCACCCGCCGGCCTGCTTTTCGGCCTTTCCTGGTTCAAAGGCCGCCATGTTTATGTATTTTCAAGTGCATTGCTACTGAATGGACTGAGCAACAGCATCTGCTGTATTGCACCAACATTTCCAGTACTCTTAGCTTATGTAGTGACTTATGGTCTGTCAATGAGCGTGGTGGGCTCACTGATGTTCACTGTGCTCATGGACATAGTGGAGATGAACCGCTTCCCCTCAGCACTTGGCCTGCTGGCTATCATGGAAAGTGTCACGCTGCTGATTGGGCCACCTCTAGCAGGTAGTGATAGTAAAAAATTGTATATGTATATGTACAACTGCCTTTCTAAGGTATATTGGGTTGATCATAGTGTTGTTCCTCACTGGTCATTTCATTATGCATTGCGTATAACTTACATAAACACCAGCATAACATGTTCTGAAAACGGGATGCACTAATCCTAACATTTTCTCTTCCATATGATTCCAATTTCAGACCTCTGAGTCTTTTGGATCTCTGAGACAGATACACAATACTAATATGAATATCTGCCGCTCATCTTCACAAGCTTTTGTTAAATTATAAAATGCTATCAGAGATCTAAATGCTTGTGTTCTGTGTTCAATGCAATATCTGTGCTGAATCACTGAACACAAATGCCTGGCAGAAAATATGTCAAAATCTAATCCAGCACTACAGAGAACACTCATTATCAGATCTTTTTAGACAAAAGGATTAATATGCAGGGTAATTTTGACAAATTCTGCAATCACCATGCTATTACGAATTATATTGTAACCACCATATATATTAATATAATATATAGATACAATATTATTAATAAAATCATTTTAAAAAACTATAGTTTAATAATTAAATGACTTATTTAATTTCACCGATAAACAACACTGGACCATTTTCTCGATAAGTAAGTAATCTTTCCAGAAACCACCAATGTTTTATAGATAGAGAATATATTCATCCTGGATTAGTTTGGCCATCGCTCTAAAATTGCTGAGTAATTGAAGTATTTCATTTTCTCCTGTTTACTTGTTCCTTCCACTCCCTTGAACTTAAATATACCCATCCACTGGGTTGATAAGACAGTCCTTTACTCTCTCCAGCCCTGCTATTCTTCTGCCAGTTGTTTAAATAGGCAGTTTCTTTTCACACAGAAGCTCAGACAGAGCTCAAGCTGATCTAATCTTAATTTACAACAATTGAGAACTAAAATAAACATAGCTGTAAATTAAGCTCGAAAGAACAGCTGTTCCTTTAAACAAACATCATGAGAGCCAGACAGAGAATCTATAAATTCTCCTGGATGTATTTTATTTTGTGTGTGTGAATATCTGTACTATTCTGTGTCTGTCTATGGGAGCAATCTAAGAGAATAGAATATTGCAAGGCAGGTGTCAGGTAGTGCCAGGGCTTCAGGCTATCTTGACCTGGCCAGTGAGATTGACTGGACAGCTGGTTCGCTTGTGTAAGCAACAAGCCAAGTCAAAATGTCAAGCATGCAACCCAACACTGTTCAGACTCACTCTGCATAATAAACTCCCTCACTTAGGAATCACTAAATCACTTAGGAGACACCCAGAAATGTGCTTTCTCTGATATCTTTGTGGACTGGTCTGTGAACTTGTAATCAATTACTCATGTTTTTGTGTCATAGTCACACGAGCTAGGCATGACTAAGTTTAAGCTATCAAGACTGAAATCACCCAGATTAAGTAAAGGATGTTTGTCTAATACTTCAAAATTTAGAATGAATTCCAGTGGTAAGAACACCTTTGTAAAAACTATACTGAAATGAGGTTTGATGATCATCACATGCTGTTTGTTTGTTCCTGTGTTTCAGGTAGCCTTGTGGACAGCACTGGTCTGTACACGTACGTGTTCCTTGCCTGCAGTATCACAGTGGCCTTATCAGCTTTGTTTCTCATGGTGTCCTTCTACTGGCTGGACCGCCGTGACACAGCACTTAAGAAGGCATTGTCTACTCAAGAGTCATCAGTTACGCCTGAATCGCTCTCGGTGTGTGTGGGGGAAAAGGTCAAGGAACCTGCCTTAGAAACTGAACACATTACAACTGTATGAACCGAATCCATTAATAATCAACATCCGTGTTCAATCAATGAGACATATGCACATAATTTCAATACAGATTGGCTCGATTGATCTGGGGCATTACACTAATTGTATACATGTTAGATTTGTTTAAACTTTATACACTGTGTATTTGTCAGATTGTGAGGTTAATATTGCTTCACGTTCTAGATCATACATCGTTTTTGTATAACACTAATAGAGATTTCCTAGCAGGTTTGTTTGTATCTGCTTATTTTACTGTACGTTTACCAAAACGGCCATCTTCATGGCAACATGTCTCTGAATCCATCGTTCAGATCGCTAATGATCACGTTTTGGACTTGTTTCCAACAGACAGCTT
This sequence comes from Tachysurus vachellii, assembly GCF_030014155.1. Classification (NCBI taxonomy): domain Eukaryota; kingdom Metazoa; phylum Chordata; class Actinopteri; order Siluriformes; family Bagridae; genus Tachysurus; species Tachysurus vachellii. The sequence continues at coordinate 13,071,647 of NC_083461.1, read as the reverse complement.
TGGTGTTTACTGTCCTTTACATTGTTTACAGGTTTATTACGTTATACATTTTTCTTTAAGGTCTACACATATGGAAATCAAATTTACCTTTTGAATGTAGAACTCTGCTTTACATTATGAAATGTGTGTTACACAATTTTATATGCTTATCATCTTATCATATAAGCTTGACATAATCAAAAGAGTAGACAAATTTATTGTCTTTTAGACATTTTCACATTACATTTCTTTAACATAGTGACTGAACTGCATTTTAGAAATCCAATGGTAGTCTCACAGCCAAACCATAGCCAAAGTCAGACTGAGTGCGCTTCAATGTTATTGCCTTTGCCTTATTTAAAGTTATCAGGGAACTTTACACAAATCAAGTGCTGTATAAAGGAAAGTATTTATCTATTTCTAGAGCTATTTGTCTGCACTGTACACCAAAGGTCCTGCTGATGCTAGTGTATTTTTACAGAGTATATACATAATATATATACACATGCAATATATATTGGTCCTGTTGCCATTGCTTAAAAATGACAAAAGGGCTATGATACTTGTATAATGTGTATTAAGGTTATATGCTATTTAGATATAGAGTTTTCATTTCTTCTATACAAATCAAATAAATACACTTTAATTTCAAATGAATAAAAACTTTATTTCGGTTTCAACTGAATTTTGTTACATAATTGAAATGCTAAACTTTGAGTTTGTCATCTATATGGATGGAGGATATAGATCATTAGAAGATGCCTGCTTTTATATATGTATAGAATATGTATGTGTGTGTGTGTGTGTATAATATATATAAAATCAGAGATGGGGACTCGAGTCATATGACTTGACTCGAGTCTGACTAAGTCACACATTTGAGACTTGAGACTTGCTTGACAAATATTAAAAAAGACTCGACTTTTACTTGACATTCATGACTTGAGACTTGACTCGGACTTGAGTTAAATGACTCGAAATAACTTGTTTTTTTAAATCTGTTTTTAAACGCACGCAAGAGCGTAATCTAACCACGTGACGCAGCAGGCAAACAGAGGGAGCGCGCGCACTAAATATAGCGTTCAGCGTCAGTTCAGGCAGGCCACATAGTCAAGCTCGGCTATCAGCTGATATGAATTTTCTAACCCTGCCCATCAGCTGATCTGATTCCTAAGCGTGCTATTGGTCCCTTTCAAACAGGGCGCCCTATTTAAATGCTTTTTTCAGTCTGTCTGCTTGGCTGTTTCCTCTGCTTTGCTGCAACACACCTCCTCCCCTAGCTCCTCCTAGAAACCTTGTGTTTAACTTAATCAGTGTCATTCTGTTGTCACTGATGCAGGCTCTGTTCTAAATGGGGGATTTTGTCTTGCTGCTTTCCCAGTTAAATGGGATATTGTCCCCCCCACGAAGCTGCTGCTGTTCCCTGACTAGCTTTCATGGAGCTCATGAAAAGGATGGGGAATTCAGAACAGAGCCATACCGCCAAATGTAAATTTTATAAGCTTGCAAATAAAAAATTTAAATATGTCAAAGAATTGTCTTTATTTTGACTCAAGTGGTCCTGATTGAACTAATAAACCTTAACAGTCGTGACGAAACATGGAAGGCGCCACACCAAAAATAGTTAAGTTCGGGTAGCGGGATTTTGTGCAAGATGAGAAGAGAAGAACAGCAGTATGCGACCACATCGCTCACAATTGAATGACAAAGTTCTATCAAATTCATTTTTTTGCAAGCGCAATGTAGTGTAAATGGTTGGTCACTGTTTATGTGGAAATGTCAGCTTTTTTGCAATAGGTCTTATAATTGGTCTTCAGTGTTAGGCTTTGAGTGAAAAGCCTGTGGATCGTTTATGGGGATGCACATATATATAAAAAACATAAATATAAAAATAAAAAACGTCAGAGTTGCAAGCACAGTCATATTCTTGTCTCGCATGCACACACACACACATTCAATTCAAAGGGATAGTTCACCCAAAAATAAATATTTCATAATTTTCTCACCCCCATGATGTTACAAACCTGTATAAATGTCTTTGTTTAGATGAACACGGAGGAAGATATTTTGAGGAATGTTTGTAACCAAACCATTCATGAGCCCCATTCACTTCCATAGTATTCTTTTTTCTCACTATGGAAGTGAATGGGGCTCATAAATGGTTTGGTTACAAACATTCCTCAAAATATCTACGTGTGTGTTCATCAAAACAAAGAAATTTATACAGGTTTGTAACATCATGAGGGTGAGAAAAATATGACAGAATTTTCATTTTTAGGTGAACTATCCCTTTAATATTAATAAATTACACTCACTCCAATCATCTCTCTCTCTCTCTCTCTCTCTCTCTCTCTCTCTCTCTCTCTCTCTCTCTCTCTCTCTCTCCAATAGTTAATTCACTTCAAGGTTTGTGGGATTCAATAATTTACGTTTTTTGGTTGACGTGATTGATTGTTGTTGTTATCCTGTTGTTAAAAAGGAAGGATCTAATTTAAGGATGTGTTCATGTCCCATTAAAAGGGAATGCCTGTTCAAAAAATGGCATTTGGTTGCAAAGAAACCATTGTACTTTATATATATATATATATATATAAATATATATATATATATATATATACACTTTTCCATGGTCTTCTGCCATGTTTGTGGCATATTGAAACTTTTCATGCTTTTATGTTGGCCTTATTTCAGTTACATTTACATCTTATTCTTTGTAGTTTTGATTTGTATTAATTTTTAGATTTTTATTGTATTTACAACTCACCTGTATGTGGACACCTTTTAAAAATAAATGCATATAATCATTTTGGTTGCATATAAAACTCTCATAGTCCATAAATACTGTAGATTTAACTTTGTTTAATATATACATTTAGTTAAATCATCAAACATCCGTATGACTTGCCAGTGACTTGCTTGACTCAAGCTACGACTTGACTTGACTTGACTCTCACAAAAAATGACTCGGACTTGCTTGAGACTTGAAGGTTAAGACTTGAGACTTACTTGTGACTTGCACATGTGTGACTTAATTCTTAACATCAACCAGCACCTCCACCATATTAATAGTAATAATATAGTAATGTGATAATAATCATTTTTCATCATCATCATGAATGTCCAGGACTGATTTTGTTCCATTCTGCTTCCACGGACACTTTTGCATGCAGCACCACATGGCAACACTAGGTACCTTTCACCAATACAAAATCGTTTAATTGCATTGACTTTTATTTTGAAGCCTGAACATAATAAAAGCCTCTAGTGGCTGTTTAAGCAGTTCCTTGCAGGGACCCTGGTCGGCTAGGCGCAATTAGATTGTAACAGGTTTAGGTGATTTTTATTTTGACATTAGAATGAAGTCATAATACAACAACATGCTCATTTTGATATTTGGGATTGTAAAAGGTAAATAAATGCACTGGGCTGTGTGTTTGTTTATTGTTTATCTGTAGGCGAGTCATTTTACTGCACTCCTAAAAGTGAAAGTAAAACTTGACGGAGGAGGACATGAGACTGTAGCAGGGTAAGAGCTAGTTTTTGATTATGCTTATAAACATAGGTTTAACTGGGTTTCTAACACAGCCTTGTTTACTCCTGAGTTCATTTTTCAGCTGGACAAAATCCTATAAGTGTCTTTCAGAAAGGATTACAAGTTTATATGTATTTCTTTCTGTTTTGCAGAGAGGATCAGAAGCATGTGAGTGCAATCCATTCCCATCTTATTGTCTAAAGTGAATTACATTTCACAAAAGCTTCAGTTAAAGAGCTTGACCCATTAGAGTCTCTGTGACAGTTCTAGGATTCAAGCTAATCTCCTGGCTCATGATGGCAGACCCAGCTTCAGGCTCCTTGTGGCCATATGGAGCTCTTCTTTTCCTGGACCTGCTCCTCTGGCTCACTCTGTGGACCTCACTTCTGTGCTCTCAAGGTGTTTTCCTCATGAACCTGACATGGCTGTGGGTTTTCAGGGCTTTCAGTTGGGTTCTGCTTCACACGGTCAGTTCAGCAACCCTGAACAAGACCACACACAATCTTCTGAAGCCTTGGGTAGCGTTAGTGTGTTTTATACCTCCTGTATATGATATGGTGCAAACGCTACTTCTGAGAAGGGGGTGTGGGTTTAGTCCAGTGCCTGTGCCCCTTATGGTGGTTTTAAGTGCAGTGACTGGCACTCTGATCCATCTGATGTGGGACAAGGCATTCCCTATTAAAAAGGTGAAGAAAGAGCAAGAGGCCAAGGTCCTCCTGATGAGAGTGATTCGCTACTCGAAACCAGACTACCTTCATCTGGCAGCTGCCTTTTTCTTCCTCATCTTAGCTGCATTATGTAAGTTTAACACCTGTGCTCTGTTCTGATGTAGGTAACTCTTATTTTGTATTATGTATTCACACATTATTCCTTCTTTTCAGTTGAGTCAAGTATCCCATACTATATGGGGAAAATCATGGATGGTTTGAGTGGAGAGTACAAGCATGAGAGCTTCTTGTGGGCCATTGTATGCTTGTCGTTGTACTCTTTTGGAAGGTAAATGCATGCTACATTTCTCTGTTGCTGTCAGTTTCTTTCTGAATTTGTTTAAAAGTCATTTAACCCAATGTGATTTTTAATTTCTTAGCTCTATGTTTACTGGCTTGAGAGGAGGCATGTTTATGTGTAGCCTGAGCAGACTAAACAAGAGAATTCGACACATGCTATTTCAGAACCTGCTGAAACAGGACATAATCTTCTTTGAAGAAAATAAACCAGGTGATGAACAATATAGAAATAACCGATCCTGAAGATAGTGATGGTTTTCTTTTCAAAGAATCTTAAAATGAAAATCCTCTTCAGGATCATTTCTTATAGCAGCGCTCTTCGGTTCCTTTTACAGGAAGCTTGACATCGCGGCTGGTCTCAGACACTGATAAAATGGGTCGCTCTGTAGCCATGAATGCGAATGTGTTCCTGAGGAGTCTGGTTAAAACGTGTGGCATGCTCGTGCAGATGCTCAGCCTGTCCTGGCAGCTCACACTCCTTACCTTTGTGGAGATGCCTCTCCTCGCTGTGCTACAAAACTATTACAATATTCACTACCAGGTAACTGACCTTCTCTTTTGTAACTGATTTAGGTTCTAGTAGTTTTCCCATGTTACCCTTTTTTATAATCTTAGCTGAGGTTTCTTAATTTAGATCTACATTTGCATCAAGGAAAAGATTCCTCACTTTACCAGAAAGGTTTTGTCACTTCAGCTTTTTTTTGTGATCACACAATCACTCTGTCCTGCTGTGCAGAAAACATCAAGGGAGCTGCAGAACTGCATGGCTGAAATCGAGCAGCTGGCATCTTCTGTTATCAGGTCTGTGAAGACGGTACGCAGCTTCAGGGCTGAGGCTCAGGAGCTGAAGAAATACAAGGATGCTTTGGATAAGAAACGTCAGATACTGAAACGCAAGGGCATTTTCAGTGCAATCCACCTCCTTCTGCGCAGAGTGAGCCAATTCACATTTTACACATTGTGCATGGAACTGGTTTTAATCCCTCACCTTCCTGCTCTCAGATACACTTCATAGCCAAAAGGGGGTTGGAAGCACACAGTTGCTTAGAGTAGACTTTATATGCTGAACTCAGCCAACACTGTTTGGATGAACTGGTCTGATATTAGTGGTGACTTGCATTTACATTTATGGCATTTGGCAGACGCCTTTATCCAAAGTGACTTACATTTATCCAGTTTATACAGATGAGCAATTGAGGATTGAGGGCCTTGCTCTGGGGCCCAGAAGTGGCAGCTTGGTGGCCCTATTAATTAAGTAAATCTCACGACCACGCTCCAAAATCTAGTGAAAAAGCATTCCCAGAAGTTGTGTAGGTTATTATAAAGGTGTAAGGAGGACAAAACCTGGAATGAGCACATATGGGTGTGATGTTTAGGTGTCCACAAACATTTGGTGATACAGTATACCTAGATCACATCCACCTTCTCCTATTTTTGACTATTGTAAAGCCCGAAGCTACCAATGCATTACATTTAATGGGACGTATTGAATATATATACAAAAAAGATAAAAATCAAACATCTGTCTTTTATTATTGTAAAACACGGGTCAGTGCTCAAAGCTGTTTTTGTGTCTGCCAGACTTGTCATTCTGAAAATTATGAAAATATTTTGAGACGAATTTCTGTAGCTTAAGGGCTTTTATTTAAAGCAAGTTCTGTAGTTTAAATCTGCACAGAACAGAATTGGGAATTTATCAGTCATTTTGGTGAAATGCTCTTTCCTGACCAAAATTGATGTATATCTGACCTTAATCCTGATCCACACCTCTAACTTATAGTCTCCAGTCACATTCTTTTCATTTTGGTATCTCTGTTTGACACATGTAATGTACAGTTCAGTGGTGTTATTGAGAAAGGTGGTTACTCATGTATGATTCAACCTTTGACAGGTATTGATGTGTTTATCCTGTTTTAGTGTTTAACCTTAGGCCTGAGGGTGTCGATGCTGCTTCTTAGTCACCATCTCATCTCCTCGGGTCAGTTAAGCACCGGGAGTCTTCTGGCTTTTGTGCTGTATCAAAAAGACATGTCGTTAAACATGAGGGTGAGTTTAATATTCAGAACTTAACTCATTTTGTGAGCTGCTTCTTCTGTTTTTTTTTGTAGGTCACCAACTAGATTTTTACAAAAGTGCTTCTGTTTCTTTGGTCTTCTTAGCAATTGGTGCATGTTTATGGAGACATCCTGAACACGGTATGGTCAGCAGAGAAGGTGTTTACGCTGCTAGACAGAAAACCGAACATGCAAGAAGCAGGAGATTGGGTACCCGAGAATCTGGAAGGAAGAATTACTTTTGATAATATCACCCTGTCCTACCCTTCCCGTCCTGAAAGCAAAGCACTTAAGGTCAGTGCATTTTGGAATTTCTAACAGTAAAAGAAAACATTTAAAAGAATAAAGTAGACATTACATAATGCATATCTGTCACATAATGTATTTTCTGCTGTATTAGAAAATGAGTCTAAACCCTGTTAAACCATTGTGTCAGTCTGTGAGCATAGAGCTGAGTCCTGGGAAGATGACAGCATTGGTTGGCCCCTCCGGTGGAGGTAAATCTTCCTGTGTCAGTCTTCTCCAGAGATTTTATGAGCCTCAGCAGGGCAAAGTGCTACTGGACAACACACCACTTCATGAGTACCAACACCAGTACCTGTGCCGCCAGGTGAACACTAACACAAATACGGATGAAATGAATACAAAAACTAAATATGCTGAAATGCTCCATCACAGATAGTGACATTAGCCCTTTCTGTCCTTTCCAAATACACTTACAACTGGTGGTGTGTTCAGTTCTTAAATGTGTTAAACTAAAGAGTTTGTCATTTCATCTTCTGACAGATGGCAGCCGTGTCCCAAAACCCAGTGCTGTTCTCTGGGTCTGTAAAATACAACATTGCGTATGGCCTTCGTGATTGTGACATAGAGCAGGTGAAGGAAGCTGCGAAGAAAGCCAACGCACATGACTTTATATGCAGATTGGACGAAGGCTATGACACAGGTGAATATTTCCGTTTCCACTTGTTATCTTAAGAAATATTTGGTACATTACTTTAGACGTTACACTAGCTATGTTACTGTGGTGCAGATGTTGGAGAGTCTGGTAAAAGGCTATCCTCAGGACAGAAGCAGTGTATTGCTATAGCCAGAGTGTTGATCAGAAATCCAAAAATCCTCATTTTGGATGAAGCTACGAGCAAGTTGGACATCAACACTCAGCATGCGGTACGTGCATTCACACTTAATAACAAAAACACCAGCAACAACACCTCAGCTCAAATTGACCTCCGAGTTGACTGATGCTAGTGTGAAGTATTTATTTGCTCACCACTTTTCTCACTCAGGTTCAGGAAGTCCTCTCTGGCTTAAAAGGTCAGACGCTGCTGGTGGTCGCTCATCGTCTGCAGACTATCGAGAGAGCTGACCATATCATCTACATGGAAGGTGGGATGGTCATGGAGCAAGGAACACACGAGCAGCTCATGGCCAAAAGAGGAAGTTATTTCCATCTTAGGGAAAAACTGTTTACAGAGGATTCAGACCAAGGCTGAACAGATTCATTAGCATCAAGTATGAATTTGAAGTATCAACTATATGTGGAAGTACTGAGATCATTGATGAGACTAAATCATGATTTTAACATAGTAGTATAATATAACATACATACAGAGACATTTACACTTTATTCAGTGTTGGATAAATCCCTAAACCCAGCTTTCTAGGACAATTGGTTTACACAATATAACACAGATTTTGTTCCTGGGTCGTAAAGTGTTATTTTCTAATTTCTTATGAATCAGGAGTATAGAAAATAGATTAAAAAAATTCCCCTCAAACTTCACTTTTGTGTCCAGGACAGTGGTGATTTCTCGTACACATAAAGTCAGACAAAATATGAATTAAAAAAAATACCACAAAAGAATTAGTTTTCACAATTATATTGTAAAACACAAAAAAAAGACCCCATATACAGTCTGCCATACCATGTGTTCGTTATATTGTACCTTAAGTTTTAAAATCTGTTTGAGTTCCTCAATATTGGGGACACTCAATGCTGTAATTTTGCTGCTTAATGTCTAAAAACCTCTAGTGTTGCTGGTATGATTTCCATAACCATATGTTCTTCTGTGGTTAGCACGTTCGCCTCACACCTCCAGGGTTGGGGATTCGATTCCCGCCTCCGCCTTGTGTGCGTGGAGTTTGCATGTTCTCCCCGTGCCTCGGGGGTTTCCTCCGGGTACTCTGGTTTCCTCCCCCGGTCCAAAGACATGCACGGTAGGTTGATTGGCATCTCTGGAAAATTGTCCCTAGTGTGTGATCGCGTGAGTGAATGAGAGTGTGTGTGTGCCCTGTGATGGGTTGTGGCACTCCGTCCAGGGTGTATCCTGCCTTGATGCCCGATGACGCCTGAGATAGGCACAGGCTCCCTGTGACCTTAGGTAGTTCGGATAAGCGGTAGAAAATGAATGAATGAATGTTCTTCTGCTAGCTGGCGAACAACCTTTTCCTTGAGAACAATATGACTTTTAGTACTGAAAACGAAGACATTAAGTTGCATTAATACACTAATATAAGCGATGATTAATGTTTACTGAAAAGACATAAAAGAGATGAATTTATGATTTGTCCACCAAGCTTCAAGATTGTTACCATTAATAAGTCATAAAACATCAGCATTTGTGCTTTGTTTCTTTAAGACTCAGGGTCGAGGGATGTTGTGTCTCTTAGTGACAGCTGTGCATTTAAACGTGTGCCTGATTTAAGAACACAAAATGGGGATGTACTTCAGCTTAAAAGTTACAGGAAGCTGATCACATTTATACACACATACATATACACATATATATATATATATATATAAATAAATAATTTGCCGTTTGTGTAGTGCATGATTTTTTGCAGCATTATATGTAGCCTTGGTATGACAAAGTTTTTACAAAGTTTACAAGGCCTTATGGTTTCTGATATTGTGCTGAAACCCAGGGATGGTTAAATGTGTTAATGTGTAAATGTGTTAAATGATAAAAATAAAAACCATTCAAGATCATTGTTTTATTATGGTTATGTAATAATTTAATACTTTTTTAGTTAAAAAAGGCAATGGTCAAACTGATATACACAAAAATAGTGCCATGGACTGAATAAATCTATCTAAAAAACCCGAATATTGACACTTTTTTCCAAAATGTGAAGCCCCTGTATATAATTGCTTACTTATATTGCTCCCTGATGTTTATAATATGACCTAATGTGTGCATTTACACAATGACCATTGGCTTCTCTCGGAGTTGCAGATAGAGGCGAAACAATGACTCCGACATGCTTGTCTTCAAAACTCCACCAGCTGGGTCACGCAAGTCCTGCAGGTCCTTATAAAGACTCTGAAATAAACAACAATAATGATCTCTTTGTGTGTCACTGCTTTTACCTGATTGTCTTGTTAAAACTGATAGGGCTGGTGATCTCAGTATGCGTAAGTGGACATGGGAGTTATGGGTTTTACCTCCATGTGCCGAACAGCATCACACAGGTACTGTCCTCTGAGCTCGGCAGACTTCTCGGGTTTCGCAGAGGAATCGTTCAGAAGGGCCTAAAAAAAAGGACTTGTTACATTATCTGTAAAAATAGGCTTGATGTTCACAATGAGGAGACTTTTCTTGTCTAATGTGTATGTGCACCTGAACCCGCCGCAGGACAGCATGATGTAATCCACACACTGCAGACATGGACACACTTTCTACCCGAACCTCCACAACAGACAGGGGTCCATCAGAGCGAAAGTCTCTCAATATGACCTGCAGACAGGGACAAAGAGAAGTGTACATTATTATTGTAGTAGTAAAAGTACAGTAACCATAACACCAATAAATATTTATCTTATTTCAATTATAGATGTTTATAAAAGGTTTATAGAGGGGGTCCCTGGTGACAGCATGATGATCCCAAGTATAAAACTTCTGTCAAACCAAAATATGAGGATTGGATGATCTGCTATAGCGACCCTGAACAGGGAGCAGCCGAGGGTCAAAAACAAAAACAGGTTTACAGAGGACTTTCCAACAAAATTAAAAATGTGTGTGCATTAAATTAAGGCAAAGTAAATTGAGAAATATTTAATACAACAGCAACTAAATTGAACAGTGTACTGTAGCAGGATAAAGAAATTTCAAAATATTTCTTGAGAATTTACATTTGATTCATCTGATTAAAAAAAAATAAATAAAAAGATTTCCCTGGGTCCTTTTATGTCCCACTTTTTTGTAGTTAGGCCCGTTGGTTTGCCGTCAGACAGCTAATCTTTAATTGCCTGATATGTTTATTTATCTGTCCTGACTGTGTGTCCAATTGTTTACCGGGAATCTACAATTTAGAGTAGGAAACTTTAGTTTAGGTAACTTTAGGTGCTTTCTCTGTCTCTCTCCGTCTCTCTCGTTCTCGTTTTTTCTTTTCTAGAAAAAAAGTTTACAATTTCTGCACATACAGTAGCTTTTTGCTGATTTTATGCAAGTATGAAAACAACAACAAATAGTACCATAATACCAATGGACTACAAAAGGCAAGATGGTAAAAAAGATGAAACCTGTGTGTTGAAATACAAATGAGTAAAAATAAACTGCATGTAATGCTTCCTAAAGTCTACTGATCCTACCACTTCTCAGATGTTTAATTAGATGACTCAGTTGGAAAAATTAAACTACTAACCAGACGTACATAGCACAGGAGGTGGAATTTGTCACGATACGAGTGGAGGAAAACGACCATTTATGCCATTAACTCATTCACTACCTGTTGCCTGTGTCATCCTGCTAATAAAGCACAATTCAAGGTAATTTTCTACACAATTTTCTATATTTGTACAATACACAGTAAAAGACAAAGAAGCCAAACGATCAATCCATAAGCATACCTCTTTGGTCAGTAGCCTGACTGCGTGTCTGTCCGGCCCTCTGGCACACACAACTGGATTCTGCACAACCACTTCTCCCTCTGATTTAGAAGATCCACACAGCAACCATTTGAGCACAGAGATGCACAGAAGTGCAGCGTTACAGTCTGGTAAGCTGAGCCGGTTCCTCAGGAGCTCTGAGGATATGTGGACTGCTACGGTATGAGGTGAGGTCTTCGGCAGTGCCGGCTCCGTTGTGTGAATTTGTCTGGAGTTCAGAAGTATGTTGATGGATTCCCAAGCGCTGATTTGTTTGGGAATATTATCACTGTTTGGGGTCGGCTCTCCGATCTGTAAGGCATCTAACCAGTCTAGTGTTAACGTGTTCAGAGCCAGACAGATACAGCTTGTGTGTGTGAGAAGCTGTGATAGCGAGGTGTCATTAGTTGAGAGATGTCTGTACTCCTCCGGGTTAAGTAAAGACTGTAAATTGTACACAAGCGAGCAATGGATTTGGACCGGGAGAAACAAGTCACACTCACTCTCCAGAGGTAACGTCACTTCAGCTTTTTGACCGCAGTCTAATTTTGTCAAAGCAAACGAGTAGGATCTAGACGAGCCCCCTGCGCTGACAGAAAGACTTGACTGCACTTGAAGGCAAAGTGTCCATCCTTGGTCTAAGGCATAAGAACTATGGTTTTCCAATGTGCAAGTGACAACCAAAGAGTCTTTCTGAAGTAGCGTACTCCATTTGGCTGCCACCTGACAGCAGATCGATGGTTGGAGATCGCACACCTCTTGGGTTTTCTTCTGAGAGTTTAGAAGCAAGTGGCAAATGTTGAGTACATGGTTCAAACGCTTGAGGGTATTATTCTTCAATTCCAGCTGTTGCTTCACAGCTGTTGTTCTGAAAAATTCAGTCAATTCAGTATCACTTTCAAAAATGTGTCAGTTTGTTTTTTTTCTGTTCAACACACCCCTGAAATGATCTTACCTCTCCCAGACATTTCCAATACCAGCCAACAGGTCTTTGATTTTCTGCCCTGCATGTGATGAAGTCAGTCTGGACACTTTGGCTTTATCCGAGTCCTGAGGGAGAGTCACTTTAAGAAGTCTTCCACTGAGAGACACAGCCAGTAGCTGCACACAGCCTATTCATACAATACACACAGATAAGTTTGTGCACCCATTCCTAGAAAAGACCAATCCAATATTTGATGCAAGCTTTTACCACAAGTAATAAAAAAATGCCTAAAAAGCATTTACTAAGCCTGTATTAATTGTAAAAATCAAATAACACTGTGAGAGCTCTCTGTCTTGATCCAATTTGACTCTCCTGTTTAAACATTTCAGATTAAAATACACGTGGTAATTCTTTTCTTTTTTTAAGTCCACCTTAAATGAACCACTTTCAAATGAATTAATTATAGTAGGAGATTTCAACCAAAATTGGTAAATGTTTAGGTACATAAAATTCCTTGCTTACAAAGTTCTAGTTAGCAACTGAATGGTAATCACAATTCTATTTTGATGTTTAGTTATTAAAGATTAGCTCCTGGCTAGAAATTACATGATTTAAATTGGTAATGTTTCATGTTACCACTTTTAATTAGTACCGTGGACTGAGTAGTTCAAACATCTGTTCTGAATTTGACACCTTCATCACATTCAGTCATCGAGTACTGAGTTCAGGTTAATAAAACATTCGCTATTCATTGAGATCTATTTAAGGAGGTAACCATGGTACCTGCAGGACTGATGGAAGGCTCAGTTAGTGCGATTACTCTGCAGACATTCAGACAGACCGTTCTGACTGGTCTTGTGCTGTCTCCCTCTGATACTGTGGTCACAGATGATGATGAAGATGATGAAGCTATTAAGATCTTACTCAGAGACAAGTAGTACAGGTTTGTACCAGTGCTGTAGTACAAATGTTCACCATCTACACAGGCACACACCACAGGCCCCTGGACCATGTGCTCAATGAACCCTTTAGAAAGATATCAACATAGTGCTTTGTGTTACCACTAAATTCTTAACATCCTTTACCATAGAAGTACAATATTAAACTGTAAACCTTACTGCAGTCTGCGGTCTTTCCATCAGATCTTCTTTGGTTGGTGGTGATCAGCAGGATTCTACCATTCTGACCAATCACAACAAGGCACCGTGGACCTTGATCCCCAACAACAGATGCTCCAATAAATACTACTGGTTGCTCTAAGCTGTAGAATATCCTGGTTGGTGCCTTTTGTTGTCCCCTTGAGCCGGTTAGTGCAGGTAAGAATAGTGGGAAAAAAACAAGACGCCCATCGGGTAAACCGCAAAGAATGATGGGAGAATTGATAAGAGATGCATCAACTCCAAATAAGAGCCTGAAAAGGAGCGGATCGAGACGAGGGTGGTGTTTACATGCACATCCTTTGGGTGAGGAGTTGGGGTAGAAACAGGTCAACGTTGGAGCTAAGCTCATCCTATCCTGCAAATCCACATCATCGTGAGGAAATCCTGTTACAGCTGGGACCTGAAATCCTGCAGGAGTCTGAAATCCTGTGCAGCTGGTTAAACAACGAGGCAATTCACAGAAGTGAAAAGTCCAGAAAGACTCTTTTAGACTGACAGTAATGAGAATGTCCTCTGCAACCGCGATAGAGCGTATATTGCCATCTTTCACAAGAACAGAGTCCTTGGACACTACAGACAAAACGGGGTCATCACCCTGTTCCGCAGAAAAGGAGCTGAGGATAAAACAAACAAGGTTTTACAGGAAATGTGTAAAGATGTGTAATTAGCAGACTGGGAAATGAGATCATACTTCATCAGAAGGTTTTAGTATAGTATAAAATGTTGATTGTCCTACATTTATCTAGAGATGATTTCTCACAATGCATCCTGTTACCTGGGTTGAGGAGAGACGGTGGTAGAGTAAAGGAGATTATTGTCACAGAGAGCACAGAGACTGCACTGATCAGCACTTAACGCCAGGGATGTGACTGGAGACTCAAACTGCAGGACAGTCTGTAACAAAAACATATTCCATTACAGAAACATTCAACGTGATCAGAACTGAAATAAAAATAATACAGGTTCAGGAAAACAAACACTTGCCTTAACTCTTCTCTCTTGAACACAAAAAACAAAGATGTTCTCAGTCCTGGTGCTTAAAATGACATCTGTGCCATGACACATCACTTTAGCAGAAAGCAAGTCACCAAAATCTGCCAAACACTCCACAAAACACCTCACACCTTCCATAGTCTCTACTGGTGACAAATAGTGTTCAAATTCATTATATCTAGTATTCATTCATATTTATATATATCTCACGTGTTTTCTATTTTTGCACCATAACCCGCGCTGGAGCTGATCAGCCAATCAGAATCGGGTTCTTCTTCTCTTCTACTTAAAATGTTGAGCTACACGTACAGCATAGATGTCTACACCTAGATGTCGCCTTGGGTACGGCAGTACATTGGAACGAATGCGTCAATAGAGCCGCCATCTTGGAACAGGGGACTCCCTCCTCTTTAATGCATCAGCGTCAATGTAGGCAAAGGTCTAACGGAAATAAAATCACCAAAAATCGTCATGAATGCGATTTTCTAGTTTTTTTTGGTTCGTACCAACGGTCAGACATGTATTTATCATTCAGTCCAGAGAAAATTTAAGGTTTTGATATTAAGATAATCTACTTTTTCACAATATAATGCATAGTGCTAGTAGGTGTAAGTTTATTACTTAGATTCTTCCACTTGAATAAACCTTATAGCCTACTGCATGCAACACTGCTACAATGGTGTGACTATACATGTTCATTTAAACATTTAATTTGTATTGGTTTATTAAATATGATACACAAAGCAATTTGCAGGTGGAAGCAAATCACAAATTTGAGAGGAACATAATGTGAAAGTTAGATAGTTCAGGTGCCAAAGACTGTTCAATCTTTTCTTTATTCCTGTCCCGCAATACTTCTGCCACATTAAATAAGTATGTAATAAAGTCACATAAGCCAGAAAAAAGTTTGACTTTGAGGCTGGACTTGTGTGTTACACTGCCAAGCTAACTGGTGACATCCTTCCAGGACTGTCAGCTGAGTTAACCATTTTTAAAACTAAGTGTTTAGTATCCCTGCAACAAACAACACGACCTTACACAGTTTCTTCCTGAGACAGTTTCTTTAGCTCAACACCAAAAATAGTTAACTCAGCTGACAGTCCTGGAAGGATGTCAATGCAAGTACAGTAGCTGTACGGTGACACGTTACCGCCATCTATTGGACAGGAAGATTCCCTATCTTCTATTTGCCAACACCCTGGATTTATTATTATTATTATTATTATTATTATTATTATTATTATTATTATTATTATTATTAATTAATTTATTTATTTATTTATATATTTTAATTATTATTATTTTATATTATAAAAAGGGTTGTTGAGTCTAAAAAAAGTCTAAATGAAAATGCTGTATTTCTTTTTACCAAAATTTTTTTTTTTGTTGTATTTGGGTCAGGTTGTGATTTACACTCCAGCAGAACACATTGTACAGTTTCAATCTTCAAATAACTTTAAATAAGCATTTCTTCAGCTGAACATTGTTGTAATTTAACATAAACCATTAGGCTGATTTTATTAACCATTATGCTGACTCTTGCTCTTTAGATTATTTGCCATGTTTAGTGTCTTTCTACTTAACTTTCGACATAACGTTTTTGTTCAGACTCAAGTAAATTCCTTTATTTTAAATTTTTTCTTTCTTTGTTTTTTTTTTTTTAACAGAAAACTTCTAAATAATCTACACATTCTTCTCCTTCTTTACAGGTTCATTACGCACAGACTGGTGAGGTGAGCCGGTGCGCTCAGCGCGCACAGCATCCATGTGGCGCATCTCCGCTTTATACCCAACAAATCGGACGAACTCCTTCTCCTCTGCCGGACAAATGAGAATTTTTCACACTCTGCTGTGTGTTTGACGGAAACCTGGCTGAATGATGTCACGCCGGACCGCGCGCAAAATCCAGCTGTTCAGAGCGCATCGTGACGCAGAAGCAGCGTGGAAATCGCGGAGCGGCGGGACCTGGTTCTACATCAATGACAGGTGGTGTACAGATATAACAGTGTTAAAGAACATGTGCTGTCCAGATCTAGAAGCGCTCATCATTACAAAAACCTCGCTGATCAGATTGCAGGGACAGAACAACAACATCCCGACTCTGTTGTAATGATCTTGGGGACTTATAAAATAAATCTCTCCCCTGAACTGACAGCACGTTACATGTCCCACCAGAGACAGTAATATTCTGGACCATTGTTACACCACAATAAATTATGCATATTGCTCAGCCCCACGGCCAGCTTTGGGTCTCTCTGATCACTGCCTGATTCTTATACCAACCTACAGGTAAAAACTTAGATGTGTTAAACCTATAGTAAAGAGTATAAAGAGATGGACCAATGAAACCGAGCAGGTTTTACAAGCCTGTTTTGATCTCACTTGGGCACCAAAACAATCTTGTCTGTTTAACAGGTAATTCCACTTTTTTCCAGGCTTTATCATATAGTTGTATAAGTATGTTTACCAATCCCTTTTTTTCATAGCATGATATGTTTGTTCTTTCATTATTTTCTTGTTATGCCATTCCCAGCTTTTACTTTAGCCAATATAGTGCCTGAGGGGATTCATTTTGTTAGTTCACTCACTTCAGCCTCTTTTCTTTCTCAAATAAGCTACATCCTACACAGCTGTTCAACTCTGATTCCAATACTGATGCTGGATACTGATGGAGTCTACTGATGGATTTAATAAGCCTTACAACTAGGAGCTTGCATGCAGAAAACGTTTATAAAGATAGAACCATGAACGATCCTAAGATTCATAAAGGAATGGTGTAAATAAAACTAGACCAATTCAAAAAAGTATAGTATCAGGACTATATCAGTGGTGTGGGGGTGTGAAGGTACACATTGGTACTCTAAGGTAGTAATGTGTACCCTTTTGAGTATAAAGTACAAAGATGTCCTTATAATGGTACTAAGAGTATATTGTTTACATATTTCAAACTGTATTTTGTGTATGCACAGTACATGGCACGCAGTAATGGATACTTGCACATTCAAGTAATACTTCATTTTTCGTACATTCAAAACACAACATAAATATTGACACGTTGAAGAAACATTTCCTCAAATTGTCATAATTCATATAATGTTAGCTTGCATAATGAAAACAAATGATGAAAACAGTGCATGATATTTTCTTTGAGAAACAATTACATTACAATTAAATCATTATTTTAATTTTAATTCTATTCATTACATTCATCCCAAGCTAGAATACTGAGAATACACATGTATTTATTTATATAAAAAGAAGCCTCGTTTGCATACGATTTTAATGTAAAAAATACAAACAAAAAGAGCAAATCGACCAGCAAAAATGAATTTGATTCATTTGATTGATTTCTTCTGTGAATCTTTTCTTTACGTTATGTTTACTAAAACATTAGAAATGACACTTTACTAGTCTACATCATCACTTAGCCCTTGTTATCTAGTGCACTATGCTAGTGAATATTTCATTTGAGGTTGTGTTTGTGTGTGTGTGTTAATACATGGTGGTAACTAACTCTTCAATAGACACAGTTTTTTCTTCTTTTCACACTCAAGAGATGTGGTCTGGTCTGATTATTAAAATGACATCTTTAATGTCACTATTCGTCGTCCTCGTCTCTGTCGTGTACATACAGTGACACATACTTGATATTATGTAGAATTGGCAGAGTTAAACATGCTGTAAAATCTCAGTTCAACATTATCTTTATTCTTATTTGAAGGGTTTTGATAACACACTTGATAAAACAAAAGACGTTATAAAAGAGTTTATATAACGTTTGTCAAAGCAGCTATTTTCCCTTATAATCCTTTAAATTAAAACTTGCTAATTATTCAACAAGAGCAACCGGCAGTTACTAAACATTGTGCAACACAATTCGGATACCATATGCCAACTTACACTGCTTGACATTTTTATTAAAAAAAAAAAGGAGTGAAAGGTTTTCTGCCGCTTTGAGCTCATCGTAACCGAATGCTGGAACGCAGGGGCGCGTGATGATGACGTGACAAGTGAGTGACTGATTGCCGTGAACGTCATGTATAGACTATCTTAAACTTTCTTGTCTCTTTGAATTTTAAATCACTCTGCGTTTATATACATTGCTCCATTAAAACCTCAACATGTGGTGAACACAACTCTCTACTAAAAAAGTGAGGGGGACGAATTTACTTTTTATAAAAAGTCCCCCGCGTAATCTACGCCCCTGGTATCACTTAAACTTATGTTTCATTGCATGAGAGTGTTTAACAAACAATTAAGACAGACAGTCAGGCAGATAGATAGATAGATAGATAAATAGATAGATAGATAATTTATTGTCATAAAGTATTGTAGAAATCTCAGAAATATTTTAGAACAAATGCAGGGTTCAAAAGTTCCCTTCACTAGTTCAGATCACTAGATCAGTACCGTCAGCACCATAAAGGGTTCAGAACACTTCAACCATTAGTTTCCTATTTTCAAGCAGAACTCCTTAAAGAAGACCATGTAAAACAGCAGTGGACTAAACGATGTTTCGGTTGAGTCCAGATGTTTTAAAACAAGCCAATAAAAAAGAATGAAAAAAGAAAACAAGCTCATGCGCCAACTAGAGGTAACGTGTCGCAGTGGCCTCAGCATTCGGACCTTTGGCTCTTACTTCAGTTCAAAGTTTAACTAGTCTCTTCGACCAATCAAATCATATCTCCTCACATCATATCAGCTGCTCACAGTGAAATGAAAAGAGGAATGAATACAAGAGCCTTGTAGACGTCTTGTTGTGGTTTTAAGACATATATACTGCACACCGTGTAACAGCGTTGGGTAAAGTTTCGATTGCAGCGCAGTGACACTCGGAACAGCTTGTGGAACTCGAAGTATTTATTTACATTTGCATTTGCAGTGAAAATGTGGCCGAGGTTTCTAGCAGCTTTGCGCGCAACTGGTGTCCTCTCTAAACCTCCACGACTTCTGCACAAGACGCCTTTTTTATCAGTTCAGCCAAGTTGGTAAGCCCTGACACATACAAACACACAGTTAAAGCTTTTCTATACTTCTGAGAAAGATTGTAAAAGTGCATTATTTCCCTAAATGCTTTACGCGTCATGGCGCACAGAGTATGGCGATTTTACTACATACAGTACAGTATGTGAAGTATTGTTAGATTTATCACTATAATCTCTAAACCACGTTGACAGAGTTAATAAAACTTCCTGTTTACTGTTTATTCTTTTCTAAACAAAAATGTCCTAGCAATGACGATTTATTAAAAGAAAAATCTGTTTTAACGCTTTTTTCGTGGTATTAGATTTTTTTTTTTCTGAATAAAGAGCGGAAAAAACAAGGGCACGCCTGACTATTTCGTTTATTTGGGGTTACATCCCAAAATTCTCTGTATACCCTACATAGGGTTACTACCTCCGTTTAGATTCCGCCTATATGCTCTCCACTATATGTGTAGTGGGGAGTGATTTGCTGTGTAGCCAAAAGTAAAACTAGCTTTAGAAAGAAGGAAAATCGATTACACGCTGAAAATCTCTGTTTAGGGAATGAAATCGACTGGTTGTTCAAAGCTAAATGTAATATTGAACAGTAGTTAATGAGCAACTTTTTTTTTATTTTTATTTTAATTTTATCTTCAAAGAGAATACATGTTCTCCAACATTTTGGCATATACACAAATAAACTATAAAAAAAAATCACATGGACCTATTAGAAATCTCCTTATACGTGCATAAGCTTGCATGAATTCCTTTGCTTATCATATATTCATTTTGAAAAGGAAGCCTAGTGATTTTATGTTTTTACATTTGCAACTCCTGTATCCTGATGTAGCCATTTAACTTCTATTCTTCCAATTAAACTAAGTCATAAAACTTATTTTTTGTCTGGTGAACTCAAACTTATAAACGAGAAACTATAAAAACACCTAACTGTACAATTTTAGAAGAAAATAGGACCCTTATGCAATTTAGATGAAGTTTCTTTGCTTAATAAAGTGATTCTACATGGACCACTCTGTCCTAGGTAAACCCTTGTAGAGTTCTACACATAACATTTTAAGATTTTCTCCAGAAGGACAAACTGAAGAACATTTCAGGTTTCTGGAGTTAACCGTGTAGTCTTCTGAGAATTTAAAGAATCTCAATTTTAGCAAGATTAATTATTGATCTGTCTGTTTCTGTACGTTTATCCAGTTCTATTTATGTAGACACTCCTCCCAGTGTTCCGACTCTCACCACCAGCTATGCCCACGGTGTGAGCTCACATTCCTTACAGTCTCTCACTGTCGGCCGGTGCCTGCAGATCAGAGCGGAACGCACCCCTGATCGTGAAGCTGTTGTCTTCCTGCAGGATGGCATCAGGAAAACATTTTCTGAGTTCCAAACCGATGTGAGTGTGCTCCTTCAGTATTTCCCAAACTTACACTCAACTGCTTGAATATGATAAAGCCATTAAAAAGGCAACAAAAGAAGGAGCGAAACATATACATTTCTAACATTTGCTACAAAGGTCAGTTTAAATTTGTAGCAAGCCTTTTTTGCATTTACTTCCTTCTTGCTTTTTCTTACTTCTGTCACCTATGTTTTAGATGCATTACTTTACAGTGCTAGTGACCCACAAAAGTAAACCTTCCGTATTGTACAGTAATTTGTAGTCCAAAGGTCAAGTGTGGCATATGAAGCACTGATACATTGCACTATTACTATACCGTTAACCCATTTACACTGAGAGGACCTTCATATGAAGGCTTTCGAGCCTGACTTCAAGTTTAGCATTAACAAATTTATTTGCCATTTTGTTGCAGTAAAAAGTGATGGTTGCATTTCTACTGATTACTTACTATTCTTTCTGAAACCAAACAAACACCTCCAACACACAATGCTGAAAACTGCCAGTTTTTTTTGGTAATCTATTTTGTTTCCAGTAAATTTAGTTCATATTCATTATGAATATTTATTAGTGAGGATTTTATACATTTTATACATAATGTTTTACGCCTTAAAGGCAAATGACAAACAATTTTTCATCATATCATAATAATGGTATAATATCATAATTAAAGGTTCTTGTTGGAATTATAATGGTCTGCTGTAGGTGGATCAGGCAGCTACAGGTCTTATGGCTCTGGGTCTGAAGAAGGGAGATCGATTAGGCATGTGGGGACCCAACACCTATGAGTGGATTCTGATGCAATTTGCCACAGCAAAGGCTGGCATCATCTTGGTGAGGCTTGTTTTCTGTGTTTCTTCATTTTTCCAGTAGGCAGCATAAACAGTAAATTCCTTCTGTTACATTTCTACTATTAATACTACTCCTACTACTATAAAGTACTGCTACTAATAATACCAATTTATATAATCATCTTTCTGAAACTCAAGGCCAGAAAACAAGACATGAAGAGAAGTTTGGGTAACATAAAAAGAAAATTAACAACAACGAACTCAATGGAACAAACTCTTTGGAACTGGATCCAAAGTTTAGTTGCAAAGACTCCAACAGTACACAACATAACTTACTTACTTAGTCCATATTAACATAAATCTAGGCAATATTGGCATAACTGTGAAAAGATTGTGACACAATGTAATATGATCCAAGGATAGTGTGTGAATAATACAAAATATCCTTTTACTGATCCCTAGGGAACATCTTGAGTTACAGAAGTAGTGGCAGATTTCTGTTTGGTAATGGCAACAAAAAGCTCCATTAAGATGAAATGTAAACCATCCTGGAGTTGACTTTAATATCAGTAGCTGAGAGACAGTAAATGAATGTCTACAATTTACAATTATTTACAATAATTTAAAATACCAGAGCTGTGCTGAGAAGATGAATTAGTGGATAATGCAGAGTCCCACTGAAGGATACAATTTAAGATGTGCAAAAAGATTCTCAGTGCTGTGTTTGTTGCTACAGTATCTCACAGAAGTGAGTACAATCCTCGCAATTTTGTAAATGTTTTATTATATTATCTTTTCATGTGACAACACTGATGAAATGACACTTTGCTACAATGTAAAGTAGTGAACAGTGTACAGCTTGTGTAACAGTGTAAATTTGCTGTTCCCTCAAAATAACTCTTCCATTTGATGATGCCCCACAGATGCTCAATAGGGTTTAGGTCTGGAGACATGCTTGACCAGTCCATCACCTTTAACCTCAGCTTCTTTAACAAGGCAGTGGTTGTCTTGGAGGTGTGTTGGGGTCATTATGTTGGAATACTGCCCTTCACCCCAGACTCAGAAGGGAGGGCATCATGCTCTGCTTTAGTATGTCACAGTACATGTTGACATTTATGGTTCCCTCAATGAACTGTAGCTCCCCAGTGCGGGCAGCACTCATGCAGCACCAGACCATGACATTCCCACCACCATCCTTGACTGTAGGCAAAACACACTTGTCTTTGTACTCCTCACCTGGTTGCCATCACACACGCTTGACACCATCTGAACCAAATAAGTTTATCTTGGTCTCATCAGTCCACAGGACATGGCTTCAGTAATTCATGTCTTAGTCTGCTTGTCTTCAGCAAACTGTTTGTGGGCTTTCTTGTGCATCATCTTTAGAAGCGGCTTCCTTCTGGGATGACAGCCATACAGACCAATTTGATGCAGTGTGTGGCGTATGGTCTGAGCACTGACCGGCTGACCCCCACCTCTTCAACCTCTGCAGCAATGCTGGCAGCATTCATACGTCTATTTCCCAAACACAATCTCTGAATATGACGCTGACCACGTACACTCAACTTCTTTGGTCGACCATGGCGAGACCTGTTCTGAGTGGAACCTGTCCTGTTAAACGGCTGTATGGTCTTGGCCACCATGCTGCAGCTCAATTTCAGGGTCTTGGCAGCCTACACCATCTTTATGTAGAGCAACAGTTTTTATATTTCAGAGCCTCGGAGAGTTATTTGCAATGAGGTGCCATGTTGAACTTCCTGTGACCAGTATGAGAGAGTGAGAGCAATAACACACCTGCTTCTCAGTCACACCTGAGACCTTGTAACACTAATGAGTCACATGACACCGGGGAGAGAAAATGGCTTATGTTGAGTTATTTTGAGGGAAGAGCAAATTTACACTGTTACACAAGCTGTACACTGTTCACTACTTTACATAGTGGTGTCATTTCTTCAGTGTTGTCACATGAAAAGATATAATAAAATATTCACAAAAATGTGAGTGGTGTACTCACTTCTGTGAGATACTGTATACAGGAAGGACCTGTAATAATTTTACACACTTTTTAAATGCAAAGAAATGCTGATTTCTTTAAACAGGTATCAGTGAATCCAGCTTATCAGCTGCAGGAGTTGGAATATGCACTAAAAAAGGTACAGCTGCTTTTTATGACAATGACTTTTTTTTTTTTACATTTAGTTTCTGTTAGCATTCAGTCTCTCATAAGGCAAAATTATTTTCTCTTGGTTTAGGTCCAGTGCCAAGCAATTGTGTGTCCAACTAAATTTAAGACCCAGAAATACTACGACATGTTGAGGCAGCTCTGCCCTGACATAGATACTGCTTCCCCGGGGTGCATCAAGAGTTCCAGGTGAACATAAACACCTAGCAAAATAAGACCAGGCAATGAGAAACATGATAAATTAATCAGGAAATTGATTAAAACTAACAAAATCTAAATACAGTCATCAAATACTAACTTGCAAAGCACAAAAATGCTAATTTGCTATTTTAATTAGTTCATTCACACTTTTCATGTTCCCTTCTACAGAAAATGATTTAATGGATAATGCATAAGCTGGCTGGTTACAACTCTGTTCAAGTAGGTCTAGTTAATAAGTCTTCCCTACAGGTATCCCTGAAATACATAAGTGAAGAACTGGAACAGATCCAGAGGCTTAAACATCAGTAAACAAGGTTTTGAATTAGTCTACTAGTTAAACAAAAGAGGAACTGTTCTTCAGGTGACTTATATCAGTGTAAGAGTCTGGAAGAGTCTGGTTTAATTGTGTAGTAGGGTCTTATATTAAACGGTTATAGTAGGGTTCAAGTCTCGAATGTCTCTTTGGAGGTGGAAAAATGAAACAGAATTAATTAAAAATGAATTTTAATAGGACAGAAAAGTCAATTGTGTGCCTGCGTTAAGGATCCATGTCCTTCATTTAGCATCATGTGACAACAATAACAAAATAAATCTGAACCATGAATCATTGAATGAGATTTACAGTGTGACTAAATATTTTGCCATTAATATGCAGTGTTTTTTTTTTTTTTTTTTTTTTTTCCTTTTCCTTTTTTCTGTGTTCAGATTGCCAGATTTAAGTACGGTAATTGTAACTGACAGTAAGCAGCCTGGTGCTTTCCAGTGGAAGGATCTGATGCAGGCAGGGAGCAGCCAGCACTACCAGGAGCTAGAAGATTTGCAGAAGAAACTTAATTTTGATGACCCTATTAACATCCAGTTTACATCGGTACTGAGGCATGAATTTTAAAAAACCTTGCGTAGATATTTAGCAAAAACTAATTTAGCAACAATAGGCACAGGCTCCCCGTGACCCAAGATAGTTTGGATAAGCGGTAGAAAATGAGTGTGTGAGAGAGAGAGAGAGAGAGAAATAAATTTAGCAACAAGATTTAACTGAAAACAAAGTCTGCATAACTATCTACTGATTTTCTCATTCCAGGGAACCACTGGGAGTCCCAAAGGAGCTGCACTGACGCACCACAATATTGTCAACAATGCATATTTTATTGGTTTGCGTGTTGGATATGACTGGAGGGTGAGTGCTCGGTCATAGTGTTTGGTGGAATTTGGACACTATACCAATATACAGATTTATTGGTATTTACAGTGTACTAAAGGATTAGTGTCATATTTCCGTTATCATAGATGTACATTACTTGACTGCTTGTTCCCGTGTCCTCATTTACCCCCAGCGGAAGATTAAAGTGTGTGTGCCAGTGCCACTGTACCACTGTTTTGGCTCCGTAGGTGGGGGGATAGTGATGGCAGTACATGGTATCACACTGGTCTTTCCCTCCACTGCGTATGATGGACGTGCCAACCTGGCAGCTATGCAGAATGAGAAGTATGCCTGAGTGTCATTCTGTCTAACTTATCTTTCTGTCACCTTGTGATTAGCCTACATTAAAACCACCTGCCAAATATTGTGCAGCAGCAGATCCTTTAAATCATGTGCATATTACTCTGACACATACCACCTACCTAAACATTATTGCACTCCAAGCACAATCCTTAATAGCAACGGTATTTATCAATGACACTGGCTCCATTCAGCACCCTGTCACACTGCAGAAACTGTTTAGAAATGGATTGAGGAACATGACAAAGAGTAAAAAAGTGTCGACTTGGCCTCCAAATTCCCCAGATTTCAATCTGATCGAACATCTGTGGACAAATAAATCTGATCCATGGAGACCCCAACTCACAACGTACAGGATTTAAAGAATCTGCTTCTAAACAATCTCTCAGTGTCAGATACCACAGCACACTTTCAGAGAACTTGTGGAGTCCATGAACTCAGTCACAATTGTTTTCACTCTGTGTAGATGCACATTTGTCTATGGCACCCCTACAATGTACATAGACATGATGGGACAGCCTGACCTGGCCAAGTTTGACCTGTCATCTGTTGAAGGAGGTGAGTCATTTAGATGTGAATTTATGAAGTGAAGTGTATTTTGGGAGATTTTTGGAGAAGTGTTGTACTCATGGCCTGCTCTGTGTGTAACAAGATACATGTGTGATTTCATATCAATATTTATATTCATGGTGGAACATTTCTTGTACGGCAGGCATTGTAGCTGGCTCTCCCTGTCCTCCTGAAGTTTTAAAGAAAATAGTCAAAGTCATGGGCATTAAGGAAATGACGGTGAGTACTCGCCTCAGGTACAAATATATGATGATGTCATAATATTGTATATAAATACTGTTGTAAACTATTATAATTTAATTAAAAAGACTTGTGGTCTCTGCTGTTGATATAGTAATATAAACGATAGTTCATACAGGCTTTTCAGGTTGGTACGTCTGGTCTTAGGCACTTTAGTGTCTAATGGAGTTTAAATTCAGCTTCACTGTTTCAGTATACACCGATCAGGCATAACATTATTTCCACCTTCCTAATATTGTGTTGGTCCCCCTTTTGCTGCCAAAACAGCCGTGACCCGTCGAGGCATGGACTCTACTAAACCCCTGAAGGTGTGCTGTGATGTGGCATCAAGATGTTAGCAGCAGGTCCTTTACTGTAAGTCCTGTAAGTTATGAGGTGGGGCCTCCATGGATCTGACTTGTTTGTTCAACACATCCCACATATGCTCAATTGGCTTGAGATCTCGGGAATTTGGAGGTCAATTCAACACCTCAAACTCGTTGTTGTGCTCTGCAAACCATTCCTGAACCATTTTTGCTTTGTGGCAGGGCGCAAGATCCTGCTAAAAGAGGCCACATCCATTAGGGCATACAGTGTCCATGCAAGGGTGTTACGTTTCAAAGTAACATCCTCATTGAGGGCAAGACTTGATGTTTCCTAGCAGAACATTGCCCAAAGTATCACACCGCCTCTGCCGGCTTGCCTTCTTCTTTAATGGCAAGTGCCATGTGTTCCCCAGGTGAGTGACACACATGCACCCGACCATCCATGTGGTGTAAAAGAAAATGCGATTCATCAGTACAGGCCACCTTCTTCCATTGCTCCGTGGTCCAGTTCTGATGCTCACATGCCCATTGTTGGCGCTTTTGGTGATGGACAGGGGTCAGCATGGGCACCCTGACTGGTCTGTGGCTATGCAGCCCCATATGCAACAAACTAAGATGCACTGTGTATTCTGACAACTTTCCAACAGAACATTAATTAACTTCCCTTGTACAAATTAAACAGTACCTTGTTTGTTGGACCGGACCAAATGGGCCAGCCTTTGCTCCCCACGTGCCTATTCACCACTGTTCCTTCCTTGGACCACCTTTGATAGATACTGACCACTGCAGACGGGAACACTCCACAAGAGCTGCAGTTCTGGAGATGCACTGACTCAGTTGTCTATCCATCACTATTTGCCCCCGTCAACCTCGCTCAAATCTTTATGCCTGCCCATTACTCCTGCTTCTAAAATACCAACTTTGAGGACAAAATGTTCATTTGCTGCCTAATACATCCAACTCACTAATAGGTGCCATGATAGAGATATTCAGTGTTATTCACTTCACCTGTCAGTGGTCATAATGCAATGCCTGACCGGTGTATGTTAAAAATGAAAATAAAAATCTAGTCTATATGTAGTGATAACAGCAAAAATGTGGTTACTTAACTTCATAGAGTTAATAGTACAGGTGTAATAGTGTAATAGTACAGGTATATAAAAAACATAATACACATGTAGATATGTTTTCCTCTACTATGTACTGGTTCAATCTGTAAGGTTGAAGTATTCTTTTATTACAGAGTGTATTTATTAAGTCTTTTATAATTCACTAGAGGGAGACAGGGGACTTCACAGGCATAGAAATTAAAACTGAATAAAAATGTACTGTTAATTGTGCAGAATATTTTTAAAACTTAAACGATTTGTTCTACTAACAACAAAAGTGCATTTATATGAAAATATAAACTCTGAATCTCTGGTGCATTCTGCATTCTAGGAACTGTTTTGTTCATACAATGCCATCTGTTGTACGAAATGTTTAGATGGTGCCATAGACCTCGCCATAAGTGTCTTTGCAAACTCAGATGTAATGTAGGTACTGTGCACAGTAAATTACATGGCTATAATAATAATAATAATGATGATGATGATAATAATAATACTTATTATTATCATCATCATCATTATTATTATATATTAGACTCTATGTCCTTTCTCGAATAGTTTTTCTTTTCTTATCCATAATGTGATTGTGCTACCTGTTTTTAGCATTAATTCATTGCTACATTACTTTTAGCATTTGAACAGATCATCATCTGGGTCATGCATAAAAACAACAAAGCGTTATTAAAAATGATTTTTAAAAATTCTAGGCTAGGATCATTTTACTAAGGCAGAAAATTGTTGAGAATATTTCTTCCCTGTTTACATATTTATTGCATCCAGTGGCAAGAATCACTTGTCGCATGATCTTTTTTTTTAGATATTGAATATTTATTGAAAAAGTGATTATCGCTTATTACATAAAGTTTAAGAAATTGAGTAATCTGTGATTGTACATAAGTGTGTCATGCAGCTGTGGAAAAAAAAGCACATTTGAAATTTTCCAAATATTCCTTCTACGTTTTCAACTTCCTGTTGTAGCGTAAGCATGCACATTTTTATTGGAATGGAAACGCACTACAAAACAGCAGCATTAAGAGCTTAAGTTTGTTATCCATGACTTGGTTACTTTCTGCACCGTGCTGTGGATTTTTTTTCTGCACATCGTTGTGTAGTGTTATGGATCATTCAAGCAGTAACCTATGATTGTGCTTCAAACGTTACATATTGTTACAAGACACAGTTATTTATTTATTTACATAGAGTAGATGGCTTAAACCAGATAATACTAGGAAGACTTTGTGTGTGATGATTTCTCCTCACAGTTTATGAGCACCTGATAACTACTGAAATATTGGAAATTTATTGAAATGGCTTTGACAAAAGTATAAAATATTTGTGTAATATTTCTCCTTATATGAGGATCTTATGAGGATAGACACACAGTGTGATGTCCTTGAATGAGGATTTCAGGATCTTATGAGATAGGATGGACAAGAAATCCTAGCTTGATTATTGTGACCCAGAACTATAACTGTTATCACAATTATTTTTAATGAAAATGCTAATCACGAATCTACAGCTAAAATCCTCTGAATGTTTGATTAGGGTCAGAGCATGTGTGAGTAGTGTAGCATTAGTCTGTTTTCCCTGCAAAACTGTTTTTTTCTCTCTCTTTTTTTTTTTTTTTTTTATAAATTGAATGTTCATATGCGTGCCATTTCGTAGAATTTGAAAGAAAATGAACAGCTCCGAAATAGAAAGTAACATTGCGTCTGTTGTCTGGACCTGGTGCCGGTCCCCTGGACATGCGTCTCCTCTGAGACTCCTGTGAAAAGACATAAAGAAGGGAGCCAAATCAAACAGCCAAACCGAGTACTAAACATCCGTGACTGGCATAACCTGCTCTAGACATGGCAAGAGAGACAAAATGGAAAAGCACAGAAAGCAAAGTGGATGTAATTGAGGAATGGGTTAAACACGTGTTGACGATATATACCAAAAATAAAGTATAAAATCTGTTGGAAAAACTCTGGATAGATTAGCAGTTACATTCAACTCAGATTCTGTGATGGGATTTAATATAATTAGATTTAATTTCTCTCTGTGTGATTTGTTATCTTTAACTTGTAAGATTTCTAAAATACAAATGTCATCTCAGTAAACATTTTTTTTAAGCTCAGATTCTGGGATGATTATGAATATTAAAAATATTATTTCTCTGAATTATATTATTATTTCTCAAACCTATATTGTGTAGTTTAATTCAATAAATATTTATTGCAGTACCTTGTTATGAAATTGTAATGGTGCTTTGGGTTCATTTAGTAAGCAAGCCCCATTAGCAATGCACCCTATAAAGAGGTCTGTTACAGAGACCAGGGAGGAGCTGTTGGTCTTATTTTGGAAAACAGGGAACGCCTGTGGCCAGATATTTATCTCCCAGCACTACATACAGTATATTGGTCATGATTTGTTAATATTTGCAAGGCACAGGGAAGGGTTTAGCCCTTATTGCTGTAACATGAAGCCTCAGAATTAGATTGATATTTAACATGAAGCCTCAGAATTAGATTGATATTTAACATGAAGCCTCAGAATTAGATTGATTCTTAAACATAAGAATGTTTAGTGTAATGTTTGAGCTCACTGCTTAAATTTCTGGAAAATGAAAAGAAAAAACACAAGCTTAACACGACTTCTTAAAACTAGCCTTCCAGAAATCCGGAAGGCAATCTCTTACCTTTTCAGTGAAGTTCTCCCTTCTTAGTTCTCTTTATTTTGCACTTGCTAAAGGCAGTGCTGTCTCGTATTTGCTTTCCTTTCTGATTCGCAGGTAATGCACAAATCGCATCAGGGCGATGACGACTGGTGTCCATCCACCTAGAGATATAGATATGTTAAAAACAAATATAAACTATTGCCTTAAACCCGGGCTCTTCA
This sequence comes from Tachysurus vachellii, assembly GCF_030014155.1. Taxonomy (NCBI): domain Eukaryota; kingdom Metazoa; phylum Chordata; class Actinopteri; order Siluriformes; family Bagridae; genus Tachysurus; species Tachysurus vachellii. The sequence goes on along the minus strand of NC_083461.1, from coordinate 13,040,976 downwards.
CAGTGGCACGGTATTGGTGTTATTTAAATGTTAGCTCTTACTTTCTAAGGTTAGCTAACTGGCAGTTGCAGCTCCATGGGTTGTTGAACAGAGTGAGATTCTGCATTTTGTTGAAAACCAGGTTGCTTGGTAGCATCCTCAGCTTGTTGTTATGAAGATGCAATGATCTTAGTGCTGTCACACCCTCAAACGCCGCGTTGGAAAACTGATTGGATAGAAATAGTGAGCAATGCTTTATTCATCTGAAGATGGATGTTTCATCAGATTTCAAAGCTGTAAACCCTTCTGCATTGTTAGGGCTACTGACACCTTTTTATTTTGAAAGATTTGTAATCTATTGGCAGTTGTGTTGACGTGGAACTGCTCACAGACAGACTTCACCCCTTACATAAGCTGTGGAAATGAGTATTTTATGAATTTGTTTGTTTCTTGATGTCAGGTCTGGCTTTAATTTTTTTCTTCCTTCGGTTGGAAAGGTTGTTTCACATGAGGGAAAGAGCCCTCACAGGCCATCTCCTGTGCCAGGGCTTGTGCAAACCTTTTTGTACTGCCAGCCTAACCTTCCATTAAACTTCATAAGCAACTGCAAGGCTGTTAAAAACTTCACTGAGGTGCTAGAAGAACAACTCCGCATGGTGTGATTGAGGCTCACCTTAAAGGAAAACCCAGGGACATTGCAAGCAGATTATGTGAATAGAAGTGTACGGGTCTTTCGGTCATTGTAGACTTGTAATTCCATTCCATTCAGAAAATTTCCATTCAAATCAGAAGAGAGGGGAGAGGGCTATGGAGGTTGGAAATTTGAGGGCTATGGAAGATAACTTCTAGCACAGAGAGACTGTTTGGCCCACTCTCTTTCCTCACCAACATGCTTTTTTGCCAAAAGTTCCTCCAAAGAGACCACTTGTGCATTCAGGTCAGGCAACTAGACCCTAAATATACCACACTTCATGTGCCTAAGAACAGCCTTTTACTATTTACCTGTCTTGTAACCCTTAGTGACCTGTTTACATACTGTCTTGTGTGAGGGAAATTCACACATTTTAAAATAACATATGTAATTATTAGACTGAGGCATGTTTTGATGGGAACCATCAAGCAAACAGATGCTAAAAACATCCTCGTTAGCCCTGCTACTTTCATTCATGGCTTTCCCCATGTCTCATAATTAATGTACATATAAAAATTCATTGAGCAACATGAAAACTCCTGTTGTACCTTCATGCACTATGTCCTACAGGATGGTGGATCTTAGATCAGTGAGACCCAAATATCATATTTAACTGCATTTAACTAACTTACATTTAGCAATAGTTTGCATGTGATGAATGGTTCTTGAAGAAAGAAAGAAAGAAAGAAAGATGAACTTGAATGCATGGTATTTTGAATAATCTTTGTTCTGGAGACAAAGTGCCTCTGTATGTAGAATGGAAATTACAATCAACATACTTTCCAGGCATATCTGAAATTCCTTACTAATGAAAAGGGGATTGCTGCTGATCTCAATACATGTGCAACTTCACAAAGTACACGTGTGAGCTCAAAATCAAGAAAAGATCAGGATGGAAACAACATCAAGTGGACCATATTTAAATCAACATCAAGTGGACCATATTTGAGGAAGACAGGCAGCTGAACTGTGTCTGGAGTATAAACATATTTTGGCAACTCCATCCTGAATTGCATGAAAAGAATCCATATTTACCAACAAAAAGTCTTTTTAGAAGCATTTTGAGAGACAGTTTATTGCTTGATTCGTAAGGCAGGTTATTACTAGCCTCATTAACTCAGAAATATGGTATGTACACTTTTGGTTTCCTTGTGGTCTGAGACTTGTAAACATCCTGAATTTTATAGAGAGTCTCTTCAATATTACACCCAAACAAATCCACCATTTTCTGTCTCCACAAAAAATAAACCTGCTAACAGGATTTGTATTTTCAATACTATGCTTGCAATAATATTAAATATGCCTTCAAAAAATAATAAAATGTCCATAGCATCAATTCCATCACATTTTATACATTATATTAGGTATGTAATGAACTTATTGCATTACAGTGCAACTCACCTTCTCCAGGCCCATATCATTAAGATGCAGTTTCTCTATATAGCGTCCAAAGCTCCTGAATGCATAGTCAGGAATGAATGTGAGTGGGTTCTTGGACAAATTAAGCTCCTCAACAACTCGTAGTTTGCTCATGGCCTCGGTGGGATATGTAGACAGCTTGTTTCGGTCCAGCGTAAGAGTGGCCAGGTTCTCCACATCATCAAGAGAGCCAGGCTGCATTGACCTTAGTTCATTGTTACTGATATGCAGCCAGCGAAGGTCCTTAGCACCTGCAAAGGTACCTGATTGCAGGTCTTGGATCTTGTTGTTATCAAGCTGTAGGATAAACAGGTTGATCATGGGTGAGAAAATACCCTTTGAAAGACCTGAGATTTGGTTTCCATCCATGTAAAGGTAGGTGAGCTCAGTTAAGTCATCAAAGGCTCCAGGCTTGATGGTGCTGATTTCATTGTTAGAAAGGTAAAGGTAAATGAGCTTTTTGAGGCCCTTGAAGGCCTGAGTGGCAATCTCACGGATCTGGCAGTGCTGCAGGTGCAGGGAGACGAGACCCTTCATTTCGCTGAAGCCCCCGGTTTGGAGCACACCCAGGTTGTTTCGCTGCAAGTTGACAAGGCGAGTGGCCTCAGTGATGCGAGGGATTTTCTTCAGGCCAACATTGTCACAGATAACATGCTGCAGGTCACCATGACAATGGCAAGGACTAGGACACTGGCTTTCTGTACTTATTATAAAGATAGCAAAAAATTGTATACACACCACTAACTGGATTCTTATAACCTGCATGATGACCCAGCTGTCTCAGTTTAGTTATTCTGTCTCTTGCTTTCTGCTGTCTTAAAGCGTCTGGAAGCAGAAAAGTATTCTGACAGCAGCAGGGACCCTGAGAATAGAAAGAGAGCGAGTGAGAGAAGTAAGAGTGCTGAAAGAGAGAGCTAGATGTGAGCTGAAAAGAGAAGGAGAGGGGGTGTGTGGCAGTAAAGGGAGGCAGAGGAAAGATCTTCAGCGAGGAATAGGTACCGTCTGATTGCAGCAGCATTTATAATGTTTGCTCATGGTAGAAAAAATGTTTTTTTTTTGGTCTGGGTTAGGGACTGACCGGAGATTTTTTTTTTATGTGGTGTTGCCTCCTGAAGGAAGTAGGATGACTTTAAAATGTAACTCCCTTTTGGAAGATGTGAGAGAATTTTCCCCTTCATAAAAAGAGGTCCACCATCGTCATTGTCAGTTAAGTGCAATTTTACAGAAGAACTACATTAGGCAAAAATGTTAAACAACAGATCCCACACAGATCCACCAGCATGGTAGGAGTAATAGAAATAGTTTAGTGGAACTTATATTTTTTATATTAAAAAATATATGTACATTGGAAAGAAAAGTTGCTTTCTGATTTATAAATTGATATCTTTTAAAGCTACACTCAAGCTAATACAATGTAGAGCAGCTCACATTTGTGTGCCAGGTGTTTTTAAGGTTGAAGAAGAAATACAGTACATGTCTCGCTATACCTCCACTGTTTTGCAATCGGCGGTAAGAAAAAAAGCACAGATGGTTTTATAACACATAAACATAGCCAGATGTGTGGCTTGAATCAGCTTACAACAAATGTGTTTTCCTTCTGGCTGTCAAAAGCGAGGGTATTCTTTACATAAATGTCTCCTTTTATTTCAAATATGCCAAGTATTTCATGGATTGAATCATTTCTACAGTAGTCTTGCAAAAACCTTATAGTGGAGCTTAAATTTCTATTTTCCCATACCATTCTTACCTTTTAAGGAAGTTTCATCATATCTAAAGTAATGCTATAAAGAGTAATAACTTCATGTATCTGTAAAACTTTCATGAATAAATAAAAAGTGTTGGTTGATTCACACACATACAGAAAACCCTTAAGGGAAATGTTTTGCTCATGTACCTTAGCAGCCGCAGCTGCTCACAGGATAGATGGAATCTAGTGTTTGCTCAACAAAAGTAACATTTTATTGGGAAAGTGTATTTTCTAGCAGGTCAAGTGCAGGCTTCCACCAAGTCAAATTTCAGTCCAGCCTTTGCATTCACAAGCCTACACAGTTGACTACACAATCTCCCCATTATATCTATCGACCCATTTTCTGTACTGATTACCATACACAATGTAGGAGAGAACCTGAAACTTATCCAAGAAAACACCCTGAATCGGGTGCCAACCCTTCAGAGGGCATGATCTCACACCCACACACAAATGCACTCAGTATTTAGGTATGTGATAGCCTAGTGGTCAAAGTGTTCGACTACTGACCGGAAGGTCATGAGTTCGAATCCCAGGTCCGCCAATGCTGGGCCCCTGAGTAAGGCCTTCAATTGCTCAGTTGTATATATTTGAAATAAATTGTAAGTCACTCTGGATAAGGGTGTCTGCTAAATGGCAGAAATGTAAATACAATGAAATGGACCCTGAAAGCACAAACTGTGTGTAGGAATTGAACCCCCAGCCTAGGAGGTGTGTGGAAAATGTGCTCATCACTAAGCCAGTGTGCCCCCAAGGTACATTAGTCTTTCATGCTTAGTTTAGTTACTTTCCCATATTTGTCATTTTGCGTTAATATTAGTAAATAAGCCAGTGTAGTCTCTTTTTGGGGAAAACTTCACGTCACTGTGGCTGAATTCTGAATTTTGACAACCCAAAAAAAAGAGAGAAACATCAGTTCTAAGAGAGCATCAATATATTTCACAGAGATTCCGTGGAAATCTGCTTCTCAAACTTGCTTAGTTTACTGTCCTACAAATACCTCATTGTGTGTGGAGCCAGTTTAATAAATGTGGTTGTAAAAACAGTCAGTCTGCTAAATTATTGCTAAGACTTCTATTGTCTAACCGGAATATACAGTATTGTTCTTGAAAGAGATTTGATCTCTGGGCTTGGCTTTTAGCAGAGGACCTTTGCATGGGTTGACTGTGGTACAGTTCTTATTTTCTGTTTACTTAACTTCTTCCTGATGCTCTTTTGGAGTAGCTACTGGCTTCTCTTTTATCCTGCTTAGTCTGACAGTTGTAAAATCTTGCATGACACACATGTCTGTTTTAGTTTAGTTACCATGAACTTTTTACCATTTGCATATTACCATTTGTACTGACCGGGATGTTCTTTGCAGTGGCGTTTTCTTGCCTTTTCTATTTATGTTTTGTTTAATAATGTTGCATTGAAACTTTTAGGATTCTCTTTCTCCTTCACTATAATTGCTTTTTGTGGCATGGAATCTTTCCAGCTACTGACAACACCTTGCATATTGGCACTGGGTGCAATTTGCACAGCACATGTACAAAAGTCATGCAACATTATGTGTACAAAATACATGTGTCTTGAATACTTGCGAATGAATTTCCCAGCATGTATATTGTAAATTATAAACCTGGCAACATAAAACAAAATGCTTCTAATAGGCTAGTGCTTTTAACTGGTCTGAGACGGACAGAGTTTTGATGGCCAGCTACACTAATTGGGCAGGTCATGAAAGAGCCAATTCTCAAATGTGCACCACATACCTCTCCTGCCTTTATGGCCAGCTTTTCTTCACATGCTGACACAGCTGGTTGCCTCTCATACAGCCAGTTTGGCAATATAACAGACTGAGGGTGGGCACGCAAACCCTACTGCATGAAAATATGTAAACATTGGGATCCAGACATCTGATAATTGAATAAGGGTATTGAATAAGGGCTTAAAAGCAACTGTAAAAAAGACTTGCTTTATTGACACAGTGATTGATGCTGTATGGTCCTGCATGCCTTCACCTCAGTACTTAAAAGCAGAGGTTATATTCTTATGTTGGAATAGATTGGATATGGTACCACCGAGAACAGTCCAGTGACCTTCTGTGGCTTCCCAGTTGACAACATAGATAGAAAGACAGAAACTGTTGGATGTATTGGCAACCACCTTGAGGTACTCAAACAAATCCCTATTTTCTTGATTCACAAAATGATGCCAAGGTTTATATATTTCATTATTTTGTAAGTAATGACTAAAGATTTCTTTTTTCTTTTAGGCAAAAGTGGTTGATCCTACAACAGGACACATTGTTCCTCTTGGAACTCCAGGAGAGCTTATGATCAGAGGTTACTGTGTCATGCTGGAATATTGGCAAGATGAAGTGAAAACCAAAGAGTGCATTACTAAGGACCGCTGGTACAAAACCGGGTATGTGTGGTGATGATGTTGAGTGTTTAGCATGCAAGGACTTTACATTCAATCATCACGACACTCAACGGATGCTATATTCCACAGTGATATTGCCAGTTTGGACAAGTTTGGCTACTGCAAGATAGAGGGACGGATGAAAGACATGATTATCCGTGGAGGCGAAAATATCTATCCTGCTGAAATCGAGCAGTTCCTGCACACACACCCTAAAGTCAAGGAAGCACAGGTCATCAAGTGTACCCAGGACGTTTAGACTTTCCTCATCATTCCCTGCTAAAAAAGTCTGAGAAATTATAGACCTGAAGTTACACATATGCATTTGTGTTCAACAAATTTGCCAACAGCATTGGGCTATTAGTTTTTAATAATGTAATGCATTTTATAGAGGTGTGATTCAGCTCAAAGCTGTAACTATTGCAAATGCTTTCAAATCCCAACACCTGCTGCACTGATTGTAGAACAGTGTTTACTAGGCAGATTAAACACACACACACACACACACACACACACACACACTTGAACATACACAAACACCAGATAATCATTTTATAATTAAGAACCTGCAGCTGAAGGCACCAACCTGACACAAACATAATTGAAATGTTCATGAAAGACTTAGTGATTTTATGTTGCAAGCTGATGTTATCATATTAGTACCTCTTTTAGCCTCATCATTTATATATCCAGGCAACCAAAACATGAGACAGAGCAAGCACACAGGAGTTCATTTGATTACCCTTCAACAACAATGAGCAAATAAAATAAAAAGATCAGACAGACACAGAGTCACTATTCTCTTGTTATTTACAGGTGATTGGGGTGAAAGATGAGAGGATGGGTGAAGAGGTTTGTGCTTGCATCAGACTGAAGGATGGTCAGGAATGTACTCCAGAGGAGCTAAGGGCGTTCTGCAAAGGCCAGGTCAGATACATTTAACTGGATGGAACACTTGACTTTGCCCATATCATAGACACCACATGATGCTATTTCACTTGTTCTCTTTATTTTTAGATTGCCCATTTCAAGATTCCCCGCCATGTTGTTTTTGTTCAGGGCTATCCTCTTACTGTCTCAGGGAAGGTAAGTGCCTAGACCTTTACACAAGTACATGCACATAAGAATTTATTTTACCATTTACAGCACAGTGAAACATTATATAAAACTATAAATAGGTTCAGCATGATGAATTTCATTCCATCCATATTGTTTGCATAGTCCCACAGTCTGGATAAACACCCAGACAAATTCCTTGTGGTCACCACCTTTTTTTTATGTGTCTCTGTAGGCACTTTGGAAAAAATGTTAAAAATGTAAGAGTGGGGTATTTTTGGGTCTAATCACATAGATCTCAGGATTGGAGAAATTTCAGCAATTTCCCAGTCTGCAGAAAATCTACAGCAGTGGTTTCTATAGTCAGGGTCAGCAGTCTGTACAGCACATTTGCTTTGGTTAAGTGTGGAAAGACAGAATCCTTAAATAGCACTGAATAAATGACTTTTCTACACCTTAGATCCAGAAGAACAAACTGCGGGAGCAGACGGAGAAACAGCTGGGACTGTGAACTCGGAGATGTGTTGTATTTTTAAACAAATGTTTAAAACGTACTGTACTAACGTACTTCTAGCAATGTAACCGTTCATAATCTTTTCAGATTTTAGAACACTTTATATTTGTTACACTGTTAAACATATTAAAGGCACATTAAGGTATTATACTTCTTTTATACTGTTGAATTAAATGACTTCCTTCTGAAAAACATATTAGCAAGTAACTAAAATAAATAACTTTTATTATTCTAAATAATGTTTTGGAAAAAAAAAATCAAATCTTTATTATAATTTTAAAAAAATAAATATGATACTGATGATACATAAATATGATACTGAATGTATACTATGAATTTGATAAAATTACTTCTTTTGGTAATAATGAGTGTAGCTTATACAGATAGATTGTGATATATAATGCAGATTACCGGATCTTGATTTCATTTTTAACAGTATGCTGAAATGTGTGAAAAATATAGAATTAAGGTCTGAGAGTTAGCACAACTGGACTTTGTAAAACCTTTTTGTTGGCCATTAACTATACAGTCAGGACCCACAATTCTTACATCCAAAGAAATGAGTAAAAAATGTTTGCTTGATCATCAGTTTCTTAATCCAACAGGATTTTCAGCTCTGTTGCATTTAGAACTTTCACCAGGTTTTAATCAGTGCCACAGTGCACACTGATACAGTAGACAATGCCTTGAAACATCATCCATATTCTGCTTAGATGGAAAGGTTTACATTAAAAAATTAAACACAAGGATGTTCTTTTCTAATGTTTCTAGAAGCCACAAAAGAAAAACATTATTATTATTATTAATAATAATAATATTAATATTTGTATTAGTATTACATGCAGCTGTGCCCATGGTGTTAAATTGATTTATAAGGGGCAGCTAATTAAATATCATTAGTTTGGGCTAATATAAATTATGATCTATACATTATAATAAATTATAAATAAGTTAATGATATTTTCTTATAAACAAAACCTTTATTATTTCAAAATATGCCAGAAGTCAACATAGAAGTCTTTAGCATTTGGTAAAAATTCTCTACATCTCAGGCGAGCCTAGTGCACGCTACACTGCCCATGCATCATCTACAATTAAAGGAACACATATGAAATGTGAATGGATTCTGCCATCAGCCAATATGCAGGAGGTACCAAGACAAACTCTCACGAAAAATTCTTTAGCCATTGTGCTAAAAAATGGCTCTTTGGAGGATGACAAATTAATCAAGATAAAGTACACTTCTTTTACTTCAGCCAGGTAGCAGCAAGACAAGAAGCAAGGGAGACATGTACAGCATGAGAAGGAATATTCCATCTGTCAGCAGATACTATAAACAAAATCATTGCAGATTCTATGAGAATTTATGAACTTATGTGCAATATGAGTTTTGCCTGTGAATTTTCAGTAGCTTGCTCAGGGTCAGGGTTTATGTGAAGTCTATCCAATGAACAGTGTCATGAGGCAAGAAAATACCCTGACTGGGACTCTGTTGAAACACACATTCACTGCTAACGGCTATTCGACATTGCCCACAACAGTGAAAGTGTGTGTGTTTTAACAGCATGCGTTAAGTATAAAACAAATTAAAAAAACAACACACATGGACCCAGAGAACAAGCACCTCACAGTAAACTGAGCTCAAGATAGACGCAGGGAAATGACTAAATTCTAACACTATTAAATTAACTGAATAAATGCTATTAGCTGCTGTTACAGAAACACTGGGAGAAATGTCCTGTTTATGTTTATGCCCACTTTTCCACCTTGGCTGAGAGAGCTGATTTAGTGCTGCATGCCAACAGCACACAGCACACATGTAAGACAAGGAAAAATCAAGAATGTTCCTTTAGGCAACTGTACACTGAATCACCATCAAGCCTTCTGTGATATAACGCCCCTTCTGGCAGGCGCTACAGAGCTTTGCTTACCAAAAATGCCAGACACAGGAACAGCTTTTTTTCCGCAGGCAATAAATAAACCTCATTCTGATATAATTATGTGTAGAGAACTCATTAAACTGAGAGTTATATCTCTGCAGGACTCAACCTGAGGAACACTGAAGCAGTGCCTGTAACACATTATATAAAGAAATTCATCCTTCATAGTATTGCTGAAAAACAAATCTACACAAGGTCTATTGGAGGTTTTATATTGTCCATCTTCACTAAGCTAAAGAAATCATAAGGTCCTAATCCTTAGGGAGAGGAATCCCAACAGCTGACTGGCTTTGTCCTTGTAACAGTTCTCTGGCTTTGTCTACCTGATCCTGAGTGCAGTAATCCTGCAGGAAAACTGTGGCCAGATTGCTGAGGCGTGGATTCTGTGTAAGTGATAAACGCACCATGCACTGCACCACTGCACTGTCTGTGGTTTGGGAGCATGATGCTGCAGTGGTTAGGTTCATTAATGTCGTGATGGCGGACAAAACAGCCTCGTCCCTGTGACTCGACAAGCATCCTGTGACTAAAGGAATTCCTCCGCTTTGCAAAATTTGATCACGGCACTCCTGGTCCATGCTGAGGTTACACAGGCCACCTGAGGAGAAGAAACACAAAAAAAAACATCAGATAGAGAATAGGAAGAGTGTGCAGTCTCCTTCATCTAAATAATAATATTAAAAATTATAAATACTTATAGTGTCAATACTCATTTTATAGAATTTGTGCATTTTAAAACAGGTCAGTTAATTAAACTCACCAATTCCAAACTCCACAAAATTCTCGTTTTCCTCTGTTAGCATATCCAAGAAAAGCTCAGTGACCTGAAGCATCCGCAAGGATTCCATGTTACGTGGATCATAGGCAAAGTTGGCCAGGTTGGCCAGAATTTGCTCTTTAGCTTCTAGACCAAATGAATAAAAGGACTGGAGTTGCTTTTCATATTTACACAAAAACAAAAAAGTGTAAGTCCATTTTAAGTGTAAATTATTTTCATGAGTCAAATACCTTCACTGTCAGTGTCCTGAAATTCTGTCACAAGCCCCTGCAAATATTCCAACCTATCTGATTTAGAGTACCGATCCATTCCTGTAGAACATCTGTAACATTTAGGACTATAAGGTATTTAAGGTATATTAAACATCAATATATTTCAGAAACACTTATTCATCTGTCCAACCATCCACTGTGCCACTTATTCTACACAGTCTGGGATCCTGGAGCCAATTTTAGAGGACAAGGTGGTGCACATGAATGACCGCCTGCTTGGGGTCCCAATCTAGGAAACCTCTGAAGGAAGCTGGAGAGCAAACCACTAAGACAGCGCTTTATATGAAGGGGGTTTAGGTTAAATGAATGAATAATGCGCCATAATCAACCATTAATAATAGTATGCTAGGGTGCCAATACTTTTGGAGGCGGGCTGCACGTAGCGTCACCCGAATATCCCGATGAAGTCTCATTGTTCTGAGTGTTTTGATAGATCACATGTCAATGTGATAACTAAAGCCAGTCGGTACACCAATTGTCCAGAGTATCACCCTAAAGAAGCTGGCCGGGTTTGGTGTAGAAAGCTTGAAAGCTTGCCGAGTTATAAACCTCTACATTTTATAATGGGTGTCTATGGCAGAAAAGGCCATTTTGAGACCCGGTACCATGACAACCGGACCTCGGGTCGCTTAGAAAAGTACCAGAACAACATTGAGTCTACAACATATCCGACTTTGGTGCATGTGGCTCGGAAGCCATAGGAGGAGTTACTCTTGGTATATTTTTCTCTAAGAAGAATAAACAAAACAGAACGTTGGCTTCTACAAGTTTTTGTTAACAAACACCCGTTTTCAGTCCGTATAAACCTGAACGTTTTCTCTGGTGCGAAGTGAAATACACATCCGGTCCGTCCCAAACAAGATCCCCATGTTTAGGTATACAAGATTAGTTCCGGGCTTATAGTGCAATTTTCTTAACATTATCAGAAAGTAATACTTGATCGCATACGGCTGAAAGATTCTACACATTTAGAAACGACTCCGTAATATACTATATATAAAATCAGCTACATAAATAAAAACATAGTATAGAAAATAGTCCCCGGAAGTCATGCGTACGTGTTTGGAGGTCATAGAGCGTATAAATTGTCCATGGAAAAAAAAGACGCTTGTTTAATAGTTTTCTGCTAAAACACTTCTGAATTGAATATTACAAAATGAAGCAGCACAAGCTGTCTGCAAAAAAACGCCTTACAAAGCCGCTTCTCTTCGGCGCACTGATTGCAGGACTTGCAACAGCGTTCTATAACAGGTAACAATAATAGAGCGTTTATAAATCCCACCGCATCTCGTGTGGCCCAGAACAAGTCCCAAAAGGAGTGTGAAATGTATTACGTGGTACAGTAGTTTATAAGTCTAATTATAAGCGTTTAAGTCTAATTTAATTATACATGTACTTGTGCTGTACTCTTGCATTACCAATACATATTGTACATGAATTAAATACAGCTTTGTCTCTAAAGGCACTTGTTCTTTGAAGATGTGGAAGATCTTCGAGCTCAAGAACGAGCTCGTAATGATGCCAAACGCTTAGAGGTGTTAGAAAGGAGGCAGAAACAAATGGAGAGGAAAAATGCAGGAAACAGTTGAACTCAGACTCTGAAGCAAGGACAGGACATTTCTGCTCACCTGGTCTGAAGGCAGGAAAACAGGATGTCCACAATCTCACTATTCAAAAAAAAAACAACAACCCTAAGTTTGTTTTCTTTGCAAAATTGGAGCTACACAGGATACAGGAAGTTTACTCAGAAAACTACCCTTGCTGTGGAAGTAATAAAAAATGACCTCTGTGTTTTTGTGGGCAATAATAATTCCAGTGAATTACTTTGTCTGTATGAGGAGATGATTGAACAACACTGTCTAACAAACGACCAAGAAGCTCGAAAAGAAGGACCTAAACGAATAGCTATAATCTGACAGTATTTGTATTTTATCCACAGAATTGTGTTGGCTACTTAATGTCAAATTCCTAAAAAATTGATGGCACAAGTTCATACAATGCTTTTCTTCTGTCAGAGTAGCACATAATGAGTGTCCTTATCTTTAGTCCAGTACCTACCAAGTGTCACATTGTCTGCCTTTGTATGAAAGAAAATGAAATACATTATAAACACTTTAAAGCCTATTTTATTCAAATATTCAGCCAAAGTTTTTTTCTGAAGATTTGCTTTCTGTTTTTCAGGCATTTCCAACATGTCTGTGTTCTAAAAAAAAAAAAATAAACCTTTGCGCCCTTATTTGAGCATTTTCATGTCTTACATTTATATTCTTGCCAGATAGTAATGCCACACCTGTAACCAACAAGAGTGATAAGTGCAGCACAGCACAGAAAAAAGATCAGTAAAACAGGAGCATTAGTCAAGTGAACAATGAGGAATGACTTTGCAGAGCTGAACAAAAAGGCTGCAGTTTACCAATAAAACATAGCCATCTAGTTGTAAGAGAATGAAACCACCATGGCAATGTGTGATGGCTTTTAAAAACTAATCAATGATTGTACCTTTTTAAATATTTATGAATGAAATGTTAAGCTGGGGGGCACGGTGGCTTAGTGGTTAGCACGTTCGCCTCACACCTCCAGGGTCGGGGTTCGATTCCCGCCTCCACCTTGTGTGTGTGGAGTTTGCATGTTCTCCCCGTGCCTCGGGGGTTTCCTCCGGGTACTCCGGTTTCCTCCCCCGGTCCAAAGACATGCATGGTAGGTTGATTGGCATCTCTGGAAAATTGTCCCTAGTGTGTGATTGCGTGAGTGAATGAGTGTGTGTGCCCTGCGATGGGTTGGCACGCCGTCCAGGGTGAATCCTGCCTTGATGCCTGATGACGCCTGAGATAGGCACAGGCTCCCCGTGACCCAAGGTAGTTCGGATAAGCGGTAGAAGATGAATGAATGAATGAATGTTAAGCTGATCTTACTACTATCTATCTAGTCTATCTACTAATGAACAAAATGACATTAGATTTTGTTGTATTTCATAAAAACTGATGTCCGATACAAAGATACTGGACAGGTGATCAATAAAATAAGCATTCTTGCATTAATGTTGTTATGCTTGCTGTGTCTGTGCTTAATTAAGGAGATACATTACCATTTAACCTGATCACAGCAGATCCTTCATCAGGCTGCCTCTCAAGTCAAACTCATCACACTAAGAAACAGCTGAGATCTTTACAAGGGATTTGAAAGGAGACATTATGATGAAATGACACTGCAAAGGTCAACCTTCAAAAAAAAAAAAAGAACAGCTCATTTATACATAACAGAGTCTCAATGTTATGCATTTATACATAACAGAGTCCCAATGTTCACTTCTGACTATTATAGTAGAAAATCTAACAATTACTTTATAGAATTTGTTTATGTAATAGTCTTTTTTTTTACTGAAAACCATTTATTTAACACAAATTTACTTTGTTGCAGCTAATTTCAGCAAGAAATATTTAATTAGGTTCAAATTCTCAGACTGGTTGCTGTGAACAGAAAAGCAGATTCCATAAGTTCTGAAATAAAAAATATTGGCTCTATGGGGCTATAAAGGGAAGGCTAAAAAAAATGATGTTTATAATTGTTTATAAGATGTATAAACAAATGTTTTAAGAATTCTAAACAGTGAAAACGATGCTTCAGGAAATAGGAAACATATACCCAAAAATGATGAAACCCCAAGGGATGAAAGCGGAATGTGGGATTAAAGGGAACTGAAAGCTCAAGTTTATATCAAATTCAGTAACATCACTTTCTATGTTTTACTATTAATATATGTTGACATTTTGTTTTCTGATAATAAAGGAATATTTGGAAAATATTTGGAGAAAATAATCTGTAGAAATGAATTTGCTTTGTCTCAGACAGAACTATCCCTACTTCCTGATTCAGTCAGAATGGGCCTACATGAACCAACAAAATGACATATTAATTATGAGCAGAATGAGTTCAGTGAACTGCCTACAGCACCATCTGCTAAATCCCCTCAGAGAAACACGTTGGTAATGAGTAGGGAAACAATCAGACAGACATCCATACTAATTCTACTCTAGACTCAATAGTCATTTGGGCTGATGTGCTTAAATCATGTTCATGCACCTCTGTATTTATTTGTGTTAGTTCCTGTACACCTTGCTGTCAGTTTGTTTAGGAAACCTGTGTTGTTTTAACTGCATGAACCGCAACTGCAAAAACCGCATGGTAGATCCCATTCATTCACTTGCAGATGTTGTGTATTTATTCCCATTATGAAGCGTAATTAAAACACAAACCTGAAACTTGGGACCAAAAGATAATTCTCATGATACTTGTATTGAAGTCTTAGTCATCAAATGATATGATCTTGAGTACTTATTATTTCTCTTCCTGTGGCACTGTTTAATCACCAGACCAGGAATTAATTTCAATTAATTTTAATTACCAGACCACTAGTCAGTGCAATATGACAAATCAATCACTAACTCTGTTTATGCACTGAGTACTGTTGTGTAATCAGACTTGACCCTAGCTCTAAATCATCTATTGTTGACTCAAAGAATGATGGCTTTAACTGGACAGATATATTAGATGTATTATTTTCAAACATATACATGGCCAAAAAATACAAGTTCCACAATTAAATAAAAAATACACCTGGCTTCAGGGCTTGTTACAGAGACTGTGAAGGTTTATGGATTTATCATACTAGAGTCTTTTCTTTTATGTAGTGAAGTTTCACTACAGAAAATGAATGGTTATGAGGATGGCCCAGTGCTCCCTGGACTCTCAGATTCACTTTGCTCCTGATCAGGATGATAATGACTGAGAGAACTGAACAAATATAATGCTCTAAACAGCCTACCGATGACATCTGTTGGTGAAACCTGAAAATGTGCACCAATCAGAACAGATAAGACATTTAGTTGTTTTCTTTGTTGGCTGTAAGTTAGTGAATCATAGACAAGATTCAGATCTTCATTGTAGAGTTTGTATTGTTGTAATTTTCCATTTACAGCATTTTTTTAGACACCCCTATCTATCCTTTAGTTTTATATATATATATATATATATACGTATATATATATATATATATATATATATATATATATATATATATATATATATATATATATATATATATATATATATATATATACATATATATATATATATATATATATATAAAACTCTAGCTTTTTTATTATTATTATTATTATTATTATTATTATTATTATTATTATTTTTTATTTTTTTTTTAACAAGCTCAATTATTTCAACTTCCTACTCACTGACAGCACATCACTCATTCTGGAAAGATAGAATAATCTAAAAACAACTTGGCACTTTCCTTTTTTAAATGCAAGCTTAATGGAGCCCCACATGCATGTGTCACACTCTCTGCGAAAGTTTTGAGTGACACTGACAAGGCTTGAGTATGGAGGATCCATCGGGAAGCCCCTGCATGATAGACAGTTGAGTGGACAGGACTGTTCTCCCCTCACAGTCCCCTTCATCCATTTGATTATCCTGTAGACACAAGCACACACAGAGCAAAAGGAGTCAACAGTCAGGGGACACTGTTGGGCTCAGAGCTTAGAGGAAGATTAATTGCTCAGACAGACCTCTCTATAGCTCTAAGGTCTACTGCAGGGTGATTACGCTTTTTAATTAGTATAATTAATATTCTTCAGTGTAATAGAAAAATCCTCCAATGACACTTTGTGTTATATTACAGGAGATGTGCAAAAAAGGCTGGAAAAACAGCCCCTTTATATTATAAGTACATGAGTGTAATAATGTATACATGTCATTTTTTGACTCAATGAAAGATTTGGACTTATGGACTTATTTGTAGGTTAGGTTATATAATGTCCCATTTAGTATCTGAAAGAAAACACAGTTTAGACTTTAACTTTTAAGTCAAAGGTCATTTCTTCATCATCGTAGTAGAAAGTACAAGTTACAGAGTAAAGATTTATTTTGTATATTCATTTCAATAGGTTAGTGATTTAATTTCTTTCTCTGGCATGTGTGCTTTGTCTTTAATAGCTTAAAAAATACTTTTTTAAAAATTATAATTTAGTGGGTTTGCCAGCTCAGCAGTGTTAATTTACAGGCAGCTCTGTGATGGGAATGATATAAATGTAGAAGCCATTGATTTACATTAAAACAAATTTAGTAATTACTGATTTTTTAGGCACACAAACTTTTTCCAATCACACTTTAATAATTTTAAAGTGACAAAACTGGATAATGATGCTTATCGTCAAGGATTTTTTATTTCATTTATACACTTTGAAATGGCCCTTCTATTAAATTCTACATTTCGAAACAGAACCAAACACTGTATTAGAATTACCACTGTATTCTTGTTGCTCATTCACTATTGACCCTTTATGCATTGCTTATCATTTCTATACCAGAACAATCATTTTTAACAAACAATCCTCTCCATTTATTCTCCTCAACTCTTGCTAGTTAAATTGAAATCAAGGTGAAAATTACATTGATGAATGGTGTGTTGATTTTCCAGTTTTGGAAACTTGTGTTACTGTCGGTGTGTGTCAGTGTGGTGTCACATGTTCTTCACATATTTTTGTGGGTTTTCTTTAAGTTCTCTGGTTTTGTCCAACATCCCAAAAATATCCTGGTTAATGAAATGACAACACTTAATGCAGTGTGGTGAATAAGTGTATGAGTGTGTTTGTGCATGACATCTTTTGTTGAACTGGCCTCCCATCCTTGGTGTGTCATGTTTACCGTTTCAAGATTGAATCCAGATTCCCTGTCAAGGTAAAATGGTTCTTGAAGATGAATGATCACACATATACACACAGGCACAAAAACCAAAATGCACTGAGCATTGTGTCTTGTGGACCTTAAAATAAGCATGTTTGTGTTGCTGTATGATATCAGTATGATCTGGTAGTGTCAGATAGTCATTTGGTCCTCCAGGGGGCGCTAGAAGATTTTCAGTAGAACTGCTTCTCTTCGGTATAGTACTCACTAACAGCATGCAATTCCTGCTGGAGTGTTGTAACCTTCCATGTGTCCCAAGCAAACAAAAAACAGCACAATGTCAGTAGACAGTACTGTTTAACAACTCTTTCTTAAAGAAATGCATTTGAATGTATTATTGTGGGAATTTCTCTCACCTTACTTACACAACTAGATAAAGTTGTGTGTCATTAGGAGCTGGACAGTCCCAGTGTCCCCTGATGTACTGATCGGGAGCTCTATGGGATTGAAATGAAATGCTGTTGTCTCCATAATGTGAACTTCGTGAGTGTTATCATGGGCTACAGTGTAGTGGTCCAGCTGCATGATCTGTTTTAGCAGGTAACCCAACCGTATTAGTCACTTTTTAGAGCTCACCATAGTCCAGGTACTGTATTATATAAGTGGTGAAACATTAACTGCAGTGATATGTAGTGGCATAAGTAAGTTTATCAGGCACAGGAGTGACGCTGGGGTTTTTAAACTCGGTATACACTTACTGACCTCTTTATTAGACAAACCAACAACCGTTGTTGTATTTGTACATATTGTCTTCAAGCCCCGTCGTCGCCTGTTTCTAAGAACAGCACTACTGGATGATTTTGAGAAGAATGTTCAATTTTGTATTCCATCACCACATTCAATATATTTGAACAGTCTACCAAATGATTCTTTTGTATTTATGCTCTATAAGCAGTATCACTTCAAAATCTACTATAGCCTTTGCTTTGTAGTGCTCATTTGTTTTTTATTACAAATGTTTCTTTCAGCTCAGCAACCATTGATCTGTGTGGTTTTTATACCAAATGTGAAGTGCTCCATGAACATTATGCTTGTAAACCTATTCAGTATTTGAAAGCTGTCAATAGTTGTTATAGCTCAGCGTGTGTTATTTTTATTATTGGAGTACAAAACTCAATAACTGACTAACCCTCTGGCACTGTCTGCAAAAAGCCATCTTATTATGTTGGAGTGGAAAGTACACAATAATATAACATTCATTTTAAAGTCAAATGAAATGAAATATTTAATATTTAGTTTTGCTTCTGATGACAGTGAATGCATTAAAGTTTAATAGTCTAACTATTCGCATAGTATTTGCAAAGAACAGCAGAACATAATTACACTTCTGTTATATTATTGCATGTGTGATTCTACGTGAAAGTTATTTACATAATAGTGTAGGCATGAACAATAACCTCTCTTTCATTAAAGTACATCAAATAGATAATAAGAATTAAATAGCTATAATAATGTCATCCATATCAAAAGTAAGAGATTCCAGTGTGATTATAATTTAGTTGAGCGAATTATACAATTTTTGCTCTTCTAAAAGCTAACTCGCTAAAGCTACAGTAATTTCCCTAAATCTGATCATAGGTAATTACAGAGTCTCTGTTTGAAGTTAGAAAGCTTCAAATTCTTCATTAAAATGTTATCCTTATATTCAAGAAACAGAAATCCAACACTGTGTTTTCAAGTGCATCAGCCATGCTATATGAGATATTAGCAGTCAAAACAAACCCATTAAAAGCTCTTGGAGCTTTTGGTGGTGCTGCACAGAAAGTGAAAAATAATATCGTACTGTAGATATGCTCCTGAGTCAGGTTCAATCTACAGCTGTATGACAAATTAAAGGAAAACATCTGTGGCTTTGTTCTGCGGTGGTGGACAGTTTGCTGGCACTGTTTGACACTATCTCCTCAGCACAGATCAAGAGACTTGTAGGATGTGTGCCAAGGTGTGAAACTGTTCTGGGGCCTTGTGTTGGCCCTATATCTTATTTTATTCTTTTGTAATCTGTATATTTAGGAGATTTGTTTTTGTGGTACGAATCGTTGTGTTGGCGAGGAAGGAAAATGACAGGACTGCTTGTTTATTAGAGTTGATGGTTTATTGGAGTTCAGCTGGATGCACTGAATTAGAGAGAGGACACTGACAGCTGGCCAGGTGCAACACACACATGACTCACTGATTGAATAGGCTCATGTCCATCACGCAATTACCACACTGACCACCAAGCGACTCATCATTCACAAGCACAGCAACTCTCTATTCAGAAACTTTTCATTATTATCTTTTTTGTCATCATGATCATACAATACAAATATCTTCTAATGCAATGTTTATATCTATAACCTTAATTATGAAATGTTAATTCATAATAGAACTAATAGGTTTATCTGTGTTAAAAGGGCATGATAAGGAATAGTCTTCGAGTCAGAGATGAACGGAGTGTGATTTGAATAGATGACAGAGTTTGCCTTGAGGATGACTGACATGGATTTGAAAGACATTTAAAAACAGAGCAAATTCACAGTAACAAACAAGAACACATTGAAGGGTAGAAAAAGAGTGAAGAAGTGTGGAATAGACTGGTTCTTTCACAGAGAATACATTTGCATGCTGACAGAGCTTCCAGCTCCCTACTTTGCTGGGTTCTCTATATATATTACAGAAAAATATGGGCAAATGATTTATTTCTTCATAAATTGTTTCTTCAAAATTTGTTCATGTATAGATTGGCACTATGACTATCTTTACAGGTCTAATTCATAACCAAGAAAGAGCGCAGTGGAAATGAAGCCTATTTAATGAGATACATAAATGATAATTATGGTTATGACCCCTGAGATACCGATTTCTCAAAGTAATTAAAGATAAAATTGCTCAAGAGCCCAGAAGCAAAAGGACAAAAGAACACTTAGATTCTAATTTTGCTTTTAGTTCCATTATTGATGTTGTAATATTAATAAAAAAAATTGCAAATAGTATAACACTTTAGATTATGGTTCCCTTAACTAGTATTATTTTTATCATGAAGAAGACAGTATTAATATGTACTTAACACCGATAATGTTTTTTGTATGTATATTATACTGCAGAGGTTTATCATTTGTTGACTAATGTAAATAAAAATAATGATGTGCTCCTTCAGAGGCATAAGATACAGCTGCTTCAAATGTGCTTAATGAAAACAGCTGAGCCTCCAGCTTTAGAGAGAGGGAAGTTGTAACTACAAGTATGTTATTCACCTCATAAAACTTGTGTGTTGTCCAAACTCCAAAACATTTTGTATAAAAGTGTTAAGTACACGAGGTGTAATTGGATACCACTATCAATATTTTTTATCTTAGCCACAAAGTGGGTGTGGCCTAAACAATCATACCATACTGTGCTGAGAAATAATAAAACTAGAAAACAGAAATGGAAGATAGAAATGACAGCACTGGCAGCAGTGGGTTATGAATTCTATGAATTTTAACAGTTCTCAGCCTCACACAACTTCACAATTAGATTTACCCACAGCTGTACAAATATTTGCTGTTTTAATTCTGTTTATAAAATTATTGTTTTTATTCAACCCACAATATTATCTCAGTCTAATACACACGTTTACCTCAACCAATATTTGACAAGCCTATATTCCTAATTGTGCAAGACATTTTTATCTGAGATGCCTTACAAGTTTGAGCTATTAGTCACGTATATATGTATTACTATGAACATAAGTATGTCTTACTAATTGGGTATTTATTTTAACATAATTTAACGTAATTTTACTAAAATCCCCGAAAAGAAGAAATGACAGAACGTATATATCATAATTATATCATTTATAGTACAATACTAATATATACAATGTAGATACACTAATATATACAAAGCAGATACAAACACCACATTTTACTGTACTCCTATATGTGTAAGCAGAAAAGTAAACCAGAAAAACTTTGTTTACCCTCATTCACCCTAGTGAGCTTGGACAAAAATGATAAATCATTTCTTAAGCATGTAAATCCTGAATGTATCTACACATGCAGCAAACCAGAAGTATGGGAATAAGCTCCGCTATAAGACTACAAAGACCATTTCCACCTAAACAAAACACAATTCCAACACCAAGCGGCTAAACGAACAGACAGAAAAATTATGTAAACATAGCGCATGCAACAAAACTGACACAAACAATCGGCCATTATATGTTACAAACACAACCAGATTGTGCAGATTCCAACGGTTTTAGGATGAGCACTCTGTGACCAAAAAAACACTTTTTTATTAACCACCAATATTTTATTTATTTATTTTTTTGATGTGTATCTTCTCTTACTCTGAACTGGTAATATATATACTTATTGTAAGTACCAGAATTATTCAAATACACCTTGTAGTTTTTAAGATATACTTATTTAAATGTCACAAAACACCTCCATCATGTTTTGTGCAATATTAGCTGAAAAAGTGTTCACAGATTCACACTTTCAAAAATCTACTGGAAATAGTAGACGGTAATGGTGGATTAGGAGCCTGGATACATTTGGGATACTCATACTACGGTTTGGGACACCCAATTCTATGCTATTTAGGAAGGACAGTAAGCGAATTGGGTTGCAGCACATTACAATGATGGGTGCTTCCTTTACAACACATTTTCATTGTACGTACTGAGTAAATATCACTACAGTTATAGGTAAGAAAGAGTAAGGCATTTTTTTAATGTTTGCAGCAGTTACACGGTCTTGTCTACACTAAGCATAGTCACTAGATTTGTTGTAAAATGGTTAGTGGAAAAATGAGAGAAGAGAGAGTTATTTCCAATTAATCTAAAGATTTATTTGGAAAATAAAATAAGTAGTATACATGCAAATATGGAGGATGAATAAGAAAAGTAATAAGGATGTTCCCTATATCTCCTCTAGATAACTGTCCTGTGCTGTTGAGCCAGAAGCTGGGAAGATGAATGGAATTAGATTCCTATTCACACTGTATTTTTAGGAATCTCCCAAACAAACCGATATCATCTGATTTTCTTGAGCATCTAGAGTTTCTATTTTAAAATAAGCTGCTTTCCCAGGAGCTCTTGCTTGTTTGCTTAAAGCAAAAAAAAAAACCAAAACAGCATGAAATACAAGAAGGTGAGAATATGGAGCTCTGTGAATCCTTGCCAGTGTTCTGTCTGCACCTCAAAGACGAGGATTAATGACAGCACCGGCATGTCTGTGTCCTCTCTGCCAACAATTACGTTGACTTGATCTGACAAATACTAGTTTCTGAATAGGAGGTGCAACCTTTTCTCCTGGTGTGCACCATTCAGTGGACATCAAAGAAGGAGTGCAAAATTGTCAAGAGAGGATAATAGGACCTTTTGACGGCCCAGGATAAGACTAGTACATTCTGCCAATGTCACTCTCAATGAACTGTCAAGTTAATGACTCCACTTTCAATGAAAACCTCAATGAAATCTAAACTTTAACTCTAGTTTATATAGTATATAGATAGCAAACATAAATGAGGTTTCAATTTATTGGACTAATAATCCGCGTATTTTTGCTGGCTTTCTAGTTTTTAATTTCTAGTGCCATTTTCAAGACTGTGTGAGAGATAAAGGGGATTATATTATTTAACAATTTAATTTAATCACTAGTTAAAAATTTGGGTGGGGAAAGCATTGTGAAGGCCATATTTTGTACTTATGCATCCATTTATGATGTAATTAATTTAGTTTATTAATTACACAGGTTTGATTATAATGTATTCCGTTGATTAATGACTCCAAAGGAAGGTTCTGTCTCATCCTGGAAGCAATTAGCACTGCAGAGCACCTACCCAGCCCTGATAACATGCTCTGTGTGCCAATTTTCTGCAGAGTTTTTGAGATTAGTTTAAGTCAATGTTTAGGATTATGTTTAGGTTTTTGTTTCTGCTTTGAATTTTATACGTCCATTCACGACAGCTTCCTGTTTATGTTTGACTTTTCTTGAATAGATTATTATTTTCTGTAGCTATTCATATCACGTTAGTATATACAAATAAGTAGTCTTTCTTCCTCGTGAAATGACATTTTATATTTTGTTAGTTTACCTTTCATTTCAATAAATAGTACTGAATTAGATATTGCTATATGTGTAGTGAAATAAAGAACTGCAGTTGCTCTAGATGCAACATGTTGGCATGCTTGTATGCTTGAATATCTCTTTGTTTTTTTAATAAATTCATATGTTTATGATGTTATACATTTCTCAAGGTGCTCTGAAATACTATAACTGCAAAAGTCTGGACCACAAAGTCCCTCTCAGTATACCCATGGTTTGTATGGTTTGTCAGAGAGATGACTATGCTCCGAGGTGCATTGAACATTTTCTGCAGCAAACATATACTTTCACAACCTCCAATAAAGCATCCTGTTGGTGTCCTATAAAGTCGAAGGCGTAGCATAAGTGGGCTTGACGCTGTAGCGTCAGAGGATGTCTTACCTGTGATTATGTGTGTACTTGTATGTGCATGACAGGCAGTACATAATTCTACAAGTGCTCTTGGACCCCATGTGGCTTGCAGATGTAATCGGGACGTCTCTCTGTGGGGGCATGATGAGTTCATTAAGGTTGATCAATCTGAGGAAGAAGCGCCTGCTGAACTGAAAATTCTACATCTCCTCTGATGCCCGTTCCTGCCATTTCAACTCCCCGTGACCCAGACGTCATGGTACACTGACAGCTCAAGCATCTCAATTTAAATCCTTGTCGGAAGTGCTGGAGTGGTTTTAATCTCTTCAGCAATGATGATATTGACAGAATGATGTGATCAGCTCTTTTATAACCACCATTCATCATGGTGATATGCTGTTTATGTGGGTCTCATGTGTCTCCTCAGTGTTTGAGTATGCGCCTCTTGAGAAAACCAGTGAAGTTATTGGAAACGTAATCGCTTCTCCTGACAGGATCACAACACAGTTCTCTTCTTTTTCTGCTTCTGGACAATGTCTTGAGAATTATGAATTACTCCACTGTCTACTGTCACATAGACTAAACAATCAATTTTGAGAATTTTAGGAAATTTTTTAGGAAACTTCTAGCACCCTTTCATTCTTGGATGGAAGTGAAATAACACAAATGGATGTATTTATTGTCTTTGCCATGTGCCACGCAGCTATTTTTGGACTCACATATCAATGGGCTAAATGCTTCTTCCTACACATTGTGACAAATCGATGTGAAAATAAATAAATAAGTGAACTAGTTATAGCCACCAAAACCTATCTGTGGGTATTGGTGTCTGTTGCGAGTTAATAAGATGTCAGAGAAGATTGATGGTTGAGCCATCGGAGGAGCAGGAGGTTTGGCATGAGACGGCGCTGTGCTCTTTTATGAAAATAGGCTGAAAGGGAGGAAAGTTGAGCATTGTGTCTAACAACACAATCAATGTCAGGAGCAGCACACGTACAGCCACACTGTCCAAACGTAATACATGTATTTAATGTGTTGTTAAAGAGAAATTCATTATTATTGTAGCAGAAAAGTATTATGATAGAATGTGGTGGTAAAATAGAAGAACCTTTTATTGCCTGTATTGGTGTAAATGATGTTTTGTGGTGTGTTAGAGCATTTATGTTGCAAAAAACAATACTAATATCAATCAAATTTGATAATCATCAGGTGGAACTCGTGTGGATCCTGATACCTGTACATGTGGCTCAGTGTGAATGACAATGCAGATCTTTTCTTGGGAAACAACTTGGCACATGCCGAATTTACCTGTCAGCTCACACTCTCAGCAGGAGTAAAAGCTTGTGTTTGGTGAATTAAACCTTTCCCATGGGGGCTTTGTTTATCTGGGAATAACTGACCTACTGAATATAAAGTGTGACCCACATGTGAAGTGTAGCAAAATTCACTCTGTGTGAATTTGATATGTTATCTCCTGGGCTTTGAGCCTATCTCTACTAAATTAAGTCCCCTCTCAGGATGTATTAACACTCTTGGACTGAACCTAATTCAGTTTCACATTGAACTATATATTCTCTCACTTTCTCTCTCTCTCTCTCTCTCTCTCTCTCTCTCTCTCTCTCTCTCTCTCTCTCTCTCTCTCTCTCTCTCTCTCTCTTCCTTAGGGAGGAGCCCAGGGAGGTTTGCCTGTCTTTTCAAATCACACATCCATCACTCTGGCACTCAAGCAGAGAAGGGAGGGTCTGGATGACTGGATGAGATGAGGGTTGTGTGTGTGTGTGTGTGTATGTGTGTGTGTTTTTGTGTGTGTTAGTGAGTTTAATACCATGGACTGTGGTCCCTAGGCTGATTCACACCCACGTCAGAAAAGGAACCATCTGCTCTCTTCAGAGGATTTGCTTCAGGTCAGGCTAACCAAGAACAAAGACAAAATGCTTCCGGCAAGCAAAGCGAACCTCCTTTGAATTCTATGAAACACAGGTCTATCTTGTTCAAGTATAAAGTTTTTGCCTAATGAACAGTCTACTGGTTTTATCTGTTAATCTGGGCAGAGTGTAGTACAAAAGAACTGTGACGTGTCATGTATCAGTGGCTTTATACAGCTTATGTCTCAAAGGATATGCATCTCTCAACCCATCTGTGTTAAGAACTCACTGCTTATATTCTGTCAGTCCATCAGTCCTAACCAC
The DNA here is from genome assembly GCF_030014155.1 of Tachysurus vachellii. NCBI lineage: Eukaryota > Metazoa > Chordata > Actinopteri > Siluriformes > Bagridae > Tachysurus > Tachysurus vachellii. The sequence goes on along the minus strand of NC_083461.1, from coordinate 13,014,801 downwards.
ACTAGGACACTGCGCCCCAACTCCTCTCATCCTTCACAACCCTGACAATCAATCCCATCCTTGACTGGCCTGTCAGTCACAGGAAAATGGACAAATGGCTGCCATCAAGCTCTAAAGGAACTAAGGCAAGTAATTCATAGGTACAATCTTGCCTTCAGCACCTGATGATGAGTTTTATAGAGATATTAATACAGAGGTATATATGTGCCAGTACAACACATCTAGAAAAACAAGTACAAGAAGACTGAAGACAAGAAGTTCGCTAGAAAACTAAAGGGATTTCTTCAATCATATACCCTAATTTAATCAGATGAAATACAATAGGTCTCTTGTTTTATCCCCTAGAGCATCTTTTCATTTATTGATATAAGCGTGATGGCATTTGGTTTCAGTATAATCCACTGTGTTTATTAAACTGTAGAGTAGACAACATATTTGAATTATGTGCATAATACAAATTAAATTTAATATCAGGGATGAATATATAGTATTGTGTGTGTGTGTGTGTGTGTGTGTACATATGTGAATTTGAGCATGTATGTCATTGCTGCACTGCAATGTATTTAACTGACCAGATGAAATTCTTTATCCATCATTCATCATTGATGAGCAAGCAGGTCTCACATGCTATGTGATTTTTATTTTAAATCAGTGTTGTTATTTGAGTTGTTCCTGAAAAAATGTTTGTCTGTGGATTTTGTGTATTGTGTATTGTGTATTAACTGGTCTCTGTCCAAACGTGTCAATATTCTGGACATAAACAGTGGATGTCACCTTGATGCTGCCTTCGTTGTTTGACTGAGAGAAAACAAATAATCCAGTGCAAACTCCACACATCACGAACACAGTTTAAACGGGCAAACAAAATACAACAGTTTGGTTTGTCTCACATGTACAGGTCCAAAATCTGAATGATACATTACATTAAATTCTATTATTTTTGAAGTTGTAGATATATTGTTTTATATATATAAAACAAAATAAATAAATAGAGCAAATAGACTCACAATGCTTGAAAAAGATAACTAGTAGTCAATAATCAAACTTGATTGTTAAAGAGTGGCTCAGTGAAACTTCATTAATGCAGTGTGTTTATGAGTCTCACTTCTAAGGAAATGCTATCAAGGGCACATTAAGTCAACAGTGATAATTACAGACCCACTGTGAGTTATTTTGTAGAATCTAAAGAGCACTGAAATTTAGTGCGATTCCTCTGATGGTGACGTTGATGTTGTTGTTGATGATGATGATGATGATGATGATTATGGGAATTTTAATTACAACTAATAGCTAAGGGGAGCAAAAAACAAGATAAATGCCCTCTTCCTGCAACACAGCCACAGATATAAATTCACATATCACATGCATACATAACCAATGATCTTAGGATGTTTACACAAACCCTAAATATTTGTAAGCAGAGCTCTATTCATGGTGGGTAATATGTGAAAATAATTAAAAACTGCAAAACCAGAGTTAAATGTCTAGGAGGACACATCACATAGCACCACACATTAGCTTGTATGAGCAGCTTTGACCTACAACAAATAAGAGGTCGGTTGAGTCTTTTAATATTTTTAATTAAATCAGTGGACCACCTGATACTTTACTTAGGCAGATACGTTGGTTCATAAAGAGATAGATGGGAATGGCATTTGGTATCACAGGACCTGTTCCAGTCCAGTATTCTACAAACGAGCAGTGAGGATGTGGTGGATAGTCAAACATTATGGTCATTATGAACCCGGTGTTAATATAGACACTTTATAGTTTACTTGGTTTTAAATATGATTATGTTCTGGACAATTACAAATGGCCCAGCTTTCAATGTTTTAATGGCATAATATAAAGCATCACATATGATGGTCTATTAACAGCTATTGATTTAAAGCACTGATTTGAAACGTCATTCAAATTTCTATATGATTGTAGCTGCAGCCAAGAGTGCGTGTGTGTGTGTGTGTGTGTGTGTGTGTGTGTGTGTGTGTGTGTGTTTTATGGGAAGGTGACATGTGGCTCAGTTCTGTAATCTTATTCTTAGATGTGAGCAAGACAGACTAAAGTATGCCTTCAGCATCTCCTAATCACTAGGGACAAAGGAAACACTGTGTGACAAATGTACTGTGTCACATTCTTTCCCCAATACAAGTCTTTTCTCCCTGAGTTTGACTCAGGCACTGGCAATGCTTCTGAGATGCCTTCAAAATAAAGCTTCTGATATAACTAGCTTTAGAAACACTTGCTATTTTGAACTCTCAGTTATTACCAAAAGAAATACACATCTATCTATCTATCTATCTATCTATCTATCTATCTATCTATCTATCTATCTATCTATCTATCTATCTATCTATCTATCTATCTATCTATCTATCTTCAGGCAAAGCTGATGCAAAAGAGTAAAAAGAAAATTAACCTATTGACATAAAGTGCATGTGTGCAGCCTTTTGCAAACAGCACAAGACAAAAGATAACCAGACAGATAAATAAAGTTATCACTGACCAGTGTACAGTCTGTTGGCATGCAAAAAAATTGTAGCAGCACTTAATTTATTTATTTATTGTCATGAATTTTGGTACCAGATGAGCCGCTTGAAGGCAGAAGACAGCTGACGATTAGTAAAAATCTTTTCACATGCTCTTTCTTCCAGTCTTCGACTTTTGATTGGCTTATAACAGCCTTAGTTTCATATGGAGCGATTTTGTGGACAGTATTAAAAAGGAATTGCAAATTATATTTGCAGTTGTGTTTCCTACTAGTCGTTACGCGAGCGCACAATGTATGACATATTTCATGCCTTTTGCAACTGAATTTCCTATGTCTTTCGAGTTACGACCCTGCCATATTTTAATTTGAATAGCAATCCCCTATTTGCTATTTCACTTCGTCTGGCGTCACGGGCAGAGCCTGCCAAAACTCAAATGTAATCGCCTATTCCTTTTGCATTTGCGTTTCCAATGTCTGCATGTAAACCTGTCAATCATTGTTGGGGGGTGGGATTATATTATGAGGTGTGTTTGTATCTCTATTAAGTGACTTCAGTAACTCGAAAGACATAGGAAATTCAATTGCAAAAGGACTTTGCTTTGCCATTCGAAATTTGCCACACATTGTGCGTTCGCGTAAACGGAAATGCAAACAGTTTGGTGTTTCCACCCTCATTGTATTTTATTTTTTGCACCATTTAGTGTAAACCCTGGAGGCTGTTGTATGTGAAATCCCCAGGAGACAAACACACTAACATCCATTCAGTGATCAATAGCTTCTTGCACACACTGATGTTTCTTTTGGAGCACTTACTCTAGAGCCACTTTCTCCATCATATGACCCAGAGGTTCTAGCCCTGTTTCCTGACCTAATATTCCACTTGTCTAGTCAGTACATTTGGCCAGTTTATGTTTCTAGATGTTCCACTGCCTGCGGATATGGGTTAATCAATGAGTGTAACACTGCATGAGCATCAGTTTCTTCTCTTGGACCATATTTTCTTATTATTCAAGCTCATAGTGTAGCCATTGTGTCAGTCTACAGTAAGCTCCTAGTCTATTATCAGTGTCTATTCTGTTTGTACTACTCACTCAGTCTTTGTCTCTTATCCTGCCCCTGTTTTTGACCCTGTGATTGCTTCAGCTAGCTCTGATTTAGTCTGTGGTCACTTGTCTGTTTTAACAACCATCTATTTTATGACTATTTTTTTCTTCTGTTTTAAGCCCTGCCTTCACTCTAGTTATTGATTTTTCTTGAAGTGCTAGACTTATTCTGTCTTTCCCATGCTTATTCTCATGCCCACCTCAGACTCAGGCTCTGATCCTCTGTCTGTTTTGGCTCCTGTTTCTGATCCTTGAGTCAAGCATATCCTTGTGTCAGACCTTCATGTATAACCTTAGAATCTTCCATAGTGTTCACAGGCTTAGCTTGTGAGGATTCACCTTCCTTAGATGCAGCTCTCAAACCCAAATCCTTCCAGTTTCTAGCCACATTCTACTTATAATTCCACTCACATGCCCTGTTTTCCCCAAAGTCAGCTTTGGTCATCTTCTCTGCTATAGCCTTGTCCTTCCCCAGTTTCACCTGGAATTTTTACCAGTGTCAGCTTGTAGTTTTAATTTCATTTTCTCTCTGAAAGATTCAATTCATACCTTGTCTCAGTGCATGACTCCAACCCAGTAACATGTCCTGCTCAGGGATCTGGATGTGGGTCTTGCTTACCTAGTCATTGTGTGTAATGCATTTAGGAACTTTGATTTTTTTATGTCTTAATAATATAATCATGTTTTGAACAATTTGGCTATCCAAACACATCCTTTACATACAATTTCAGTTTCTGACATTCCATATTTGTACATTGTTCCAGATCTTTTTAGCATCTCAGGTAATGCAATTTATCATTATCTTCATAATGCATAATGCTGTTTATCCTTATCTGCTTCCTGCTGTACCTTTTTATGTGTCCTTTGTCTTTTTTGTAAACTGTTTATCATTGTTTTTTGTTTCTTTCTAGATTTCTACTCGTTCTGTGTTCACAATTGTAATGATTTGCTTTCGACTCTAACCCCTGTCAGATTACTGAGTGTACATTTGCTTGTGTGTCTGTACCATGTTTGCCTTATCTCTTATCTTGAGTATGCACTCTATGAATTATTGTAGATTAGACCAAATAGATAACACAGTTCTCCACAGTCCTTTTTAGACAGATGAGGGTCACCTCTGAGAGCAGGTATATGATGTGTAATGTTTGAGAGGTCATTTATTATACTTATATGTGGCATTTGATTCTCAGCTGGAAAGCAGAAATCATGTTACATGAGGGTGTAGCATTCCTCTGTTGCATTTGTCTTCATCCATGCCAAAGGCAAACAAGAGGATAGCAAACTAGCTTAACAAAGACAAAAAACGTCTAAATTAATAATGTACAAAACACAAGAAACAGTAAAATATCTGCCTTAAGGATAAGATGGTTCATTTAAATAACTCCTTAAGATAATTAGCTTGAAAGAGAGAACAGTTCCTTCAGTTCATCCCATGAGTTATACTACACAGACGCAGTGAGCTCAAGCTCTGCATTACTAACTTTAAAGTCATGCTCTGCTCAATTTTTTGGGAATGTGTGTGTCCAGTTGGTTGATTAAAGTCCTTGCTAAATCTATAGAGACTGTCTAGTTCATAAGGGACCATCCACTGTGGTCTCGCTTTAATTAACTCAATACTCAACACCACAGATGCTCAGATCCACAACTGTGTCCTGATAAATTTAAATGAACCTCAGTGACAGATGAACTGGGTGGAAAAGAATTTTCTTCTCTCTAATGATGATTTTCCATCTTTTTAACTGGTGTAGTTGTGCCCTTGTCAAAAATACTGCTAAAGGTTGCTATGAGCGAATGTGTTATTTTTAGATTTAAGAAGCATGAATTGTCCTTAAATAAGAAAAAAGGGAGAATTAGGAGACCATTTATACCCAATTGTAGCCATTTTCTCAAATTTGTCACTGCCAAATATATAATACGTCTAGTGAGTATTCAGACTTTATCCACTTTTTTCACATTTTGTTAGACAAAAACATGAATTATTAATAATTTTTATACATTTTTTTGTACATGTTATTTTAAACTGTTACTAATATGGTTTCTACTCAGTTTCAAAATCATACTACACAATAAAAAGCATTAATAGATTTTACAAATTATGGAAACTATATTAACAACAAAATGTAAACAATTATTTAACAGTTAAGAAATTAAACTATTAATTAGATAATGTAAGTATTGTGCTTACAATGTTTACATGCATTAAAGTTTCATAACATTAAAAACAAGTATAAATGGTTAAATGTATGATATCATCATCAGCAAGGAAATTATTAGCAAACTACTGTGGTATTAGAGAAATAAATCAGTGTGGGAAATTCTGTTTTAGGAAAATGTTCCACATTGTGGTAGTAACAAATCACATCGTTGATGAATATTAAGCAAGCCGTGATGTGTTTTACACTTTTCATATCTTAGATGAATTTATCACAGATGAAGCTAAGTTTTGAAAGAACCTTAACTAGCTTCCTTAAGGTGTAATGAAGGCTTAAATCCAAGCTCCTCTGAGACTATGTATTGCAACACATGCAGGGATTTGGGATAAAAGGGTGCCTGAGCTTATTACAGATCTGTGAGGCTTTTGGGTCCAAATTAAAAGCACCCCACTGTCCACAGATGGTTTAGCTCCACAGACATGACATCGAACAGAGCAGTACATGTTTCCTGGTTAAACCTTTAACACATTACTTACATGTTCTTATAAGCCATCTGTTGGACATATTTCTCATACTCTTTTAAATTGTTACACTACAAATGTGAAAAGTCCTTCAAATGTGGGTCCAAGGAAGTTGGAAGAAGTTTTTCATACTATTTTTGGTTTCTTATAAAAAAAAAAAATCCTTGTGTACTGTTACTTTTTTTCACCAATAATATAGCGATTTTCTTTACATCACAATTTCTAAACAAGACAAAAACATAAACAAACTGTTTAGACTGGCTTCATTATTTGCATGTATTATTTATGTGATTCAGGTTTGTAAAAGTGGCCTCATTGTGCTATAATGTGACTTTAATTGGCCCTTTATTCTGGATGTGTGACATCCATCAGACACGGCCATCTCAGGGCAGTTCAGCTCACTCCCAGTTTCACAGGTGGCTGTGTTTATTGCGCCCACCTATTTGCTTCCAATCTGTCAGCAGCAGGGCAATGCGTAAGAGGAAAAGGGCATTTGGCAAGCCATCTTTCACATGACACCCAAACGCTGCGTCCCATCTGCCAGACAGGCGTCCAGGCAGGGACCAGCATTTGGCAAAGTCTTATCTGAGACACTAAGACTCTTCCCTGTTTCCCTGCATTCCTTGCTGTTTTTTTCTTCCTCCTTGGTCATCTGTTCTGCTATAGCCTTGTCCTTTCCCAGTTTCAGATGGAATCTTTAGCAGTTCAGATTTTGGGTTTAATTTAATTTACCCTCTTAGGCAAAGATTCAATTGATACCTTGTCTCTGTGCATGACTCCAGCCCAGTAACATGTCCTGCTCAGGGGACTGGATGTGGTCTAGTCTCTTGACGGATCTAGACTCTTGAAGTCAAATGCAGGCATGTTGGAAAGAATTTGATGCTTTTTTTATTTTCATCCCTCAGGTTCTATTTTCTAGTTTAAACAGAAAACAAAATGGTTGAAACAATTTTGAAATTATATTGTGTAGCTTTGTGGTTCTGTTTTTCTGTAAGAATGAGTAGAACAAACACATGTGACACTCACGCCTTTAAAGCAAAATAAGAAAACCACTTTATTTTTAATTTATTTATGTGTGACCAGAATGGACTTCATTTTCAATTTGCTTGTCAGGTTGCTAAACACGACCAGTCATGAGCCTCTACAGGCCAGGGGATGGAAGTGGCCTTATTTTGGGGCAGTGATTATCAGCCTGTCAGCTGGCCTTATTAAAGGTGCGAGTGACCAGCCTGCCCACCACTGCTTCGTTGACTCATTCACTCACTCACAGTCAGCAGGTGTTAGTGTCTAGTGCACAGTTTATTTTCAACTATCCACACCTACAGTTCTGTGATTTCCAACATGTGAATTTGTCATGTATATATAACCTAACATGCCAGACTGTTTGACATGACTTTCTTTAAGGCTTACTGAGCCATCTTAATAAGTGCAATATATATCTAAACAATGTGGTTTTGATAATTTAGTGCATATGCATGAATGTAGATATGTTTGAGGACCAATTCTGATATCAAGCTAAGCAGTATTACACTATTATTTTATATACCAACAGGATTAGTTGCCATGAAGATAGTGAACATTAGACCAACTCTAAAACTGTGTAATGACACTGTGTGAAACAAATAATACATTTATATTTTTTTATCTATTTCAATAATTTTCAGTTCAAATATCTTATTATTATTATTATTTATTATTATTATTATTTTACAATTTAAATTTGTAAAAAAAATTTCAAATATTTATCATTTTTAAAAAGATCAAAAACCGTGACATATAAAGCTAAATAGATTAAAGAAAAAATCATTTGTTTTTAGTACGTGCAACACAAAAATATAAAATACAAAATGAACTGAAGTGTATGCATTAAGTGAATGAAAAACATAAGTCGTGTCAACTACCAATTTAGTTTCATTTATGTAAACTTAACATAAAGTTTGACTGTGAGCCACTTGATATGCAAATGCTCTCCCGCCAAAGAATTGACAATGTTTACAAAGTAAACATTGACAATTGACAAACTTTACAATGTAAAGAAGGTGAAAGCTGTGTCAGGTAAACCTTCTTAAAATAAACAAAGTAAAATATTAAAGTTTGACTTTTTAACATTCGTTAAACACACATTTATTGTGTTAGTTACATTATTCCTAAAGTGGAGCATTATGTTGTTTAATACTGATGTTTCTTCTTCATTCATATTTTCATTTGGCATTGCAAAGTATGGGAGGTAACTTTTATCACATAATTTTTATTTAAATAAATTATTTATTTAAATTCATTCATCATCATTCATCTTCTACCGCTTATCCGAACTTCCTCGGGTCACGGGGAGCCTGTGCCTATCTCAGGCGTCATCGGGCATCAAGGCAGGATACACCCTGGACGGAGTGCCAACCCATCGCAGGGCACACACACACTCTCATTCACTCACACAATCACACACTAGGGACAATTTTTCCAGAGATGCCAATCAACCTACCATGCATGTCTTTGGACCGGGGGAGGAAACTGGAGTACCCGGAGGAAACCCCCGAGGCACGGGGAGAACATGTAAACTCCACACACACAAGGCGGAGGCGGGAATCGAACCCCGACCCTGGAGGTGTGAGGCGAACGTGCTAACCACTAAGCCACCGTGCCCCCATTTATTTAAATTAATAATTAAAATTTAATTATCAATTATTTTTGACAAATTGGCTTTACCAAAAAGGTCTAACTGGCATATTGTTTGCATTTAGGGTATTTCATCTGATTTAAATCATATTATTTCATCGCATTGTTCTCCAGCATCTATTTGGATTTACTACATAATGATGTACAGGAAGCAATTCACAAAAAAAAAATCCCCAACAAAACATCAGTAGTGTTAGCAAACTTTGTATCTTATCTTGGAACAAAATACTGTATAGGCATGATTGTATCTCTAGGCTCTACTACAGGACGCATTGATTTTGTTCAGATACACCAGACGATGGTTGTAAAAACACTGTGGGGTTGATAGTGAAAACACGCAGAACCTGTACAATGAACAATTGATGTCTTTGAAACTGGTGATTTAGAAGCGGTTAATCAAAAAGTTCACTTTTTGCATACTTTTTTATGGTGCAATATAAGCATGTGGAACAAAGAAACAATAAGTTCCTAGAAATAATAATAATAATAATAATAATAATAATAATAATAATAATATGCTATGTAAGGAATACAAGATTATGGATTGACACATAACCTTGTCTTTCAGCTGATAAAGAAAATTAAGCAATGCTTTCTGAACCATTCCAGAGCTTTGTGTTATGTAAGGGACATTTATTTATACTAATAAATGAGTTATTACTATAAAAACAATAACTTAAAGCAAGCACATTAATATAAACCTGCTGTTTGAATGGCGTCTGGAACTACTATGAGACCTATGCTATTATACAAAATGAATAGATATTATTATACATAATGAAGAGCTTCTCATTCTCTTCAGTGCTGCATTATGGTGGCAATACACATATATAAGAGGAAAAGACATAAACCACATCTGCATAAACTAGCAGAGTTTTAAAACAGCATAAAGCAATGAATGACTGCAGGTAGATTCTTTAAATTATACATCAGAGGAGACATCTGTAAGATCATGAGGGAGGGACTATTTTACATAATTGGTGTGAGGAAGTCTCTACTGATAATAAGCTACCTGTACGATGTGCTTGTGTGCAGGGACTTAAGGTGCTAATTGGGTTCTGTGTATACACTCCTTTTGTTCCTTCATTTTTTATACCTGATGAAGATCTACACCAAACCTGGGGGGAGCATCGGATGAAGATCTATGATTACAAAACATGTTGTGCATTTTATTGATTTTCAAACCAGAAAAATGAAGCCTTTCATCAGAACCTGAGCAGTAACATGAGATATTGATTTTCAGTAAACAATGATCAGTCTACTTATTGAAGGTGCTGTAAAATATCATCCAATCACAAATGCATTTTTTTATATTAATTTTTATTTTATTTTGTTTGTACTCCTGTAAGAAACCTTGGTAGCAAAATGATAATGGATCACATTCAGAATTAAAACAGATACTTCTGTCTTTGTTTGTTTTCTCAATAACAGACAACCTTGGTCATGGAGGGGAAAACTAAGGTAAACGGTTGAGTCAGCCCATTCTGTATGAATTTACTGATATGGAGTATTATGTGGAAAGTACAAAATATTACCTCTAAAATCCAGGCTGTTCCCTTGTGCCCATTTCCTGTCACATAGAATACAAATAGCAACACAGAAACAAAACAACACTCTCCTGTGCACTGTCCCTCAGTTTAATGTCCATGTATTTGACAGTGTGCAATGCCCTTGGAGGATGTATTGCCCCATCTGATCACCCATTAACTTTTAGACCCACACCTCATTTAATCCTATTTGTCTCAACATAAAGGTCTCAGCCTGGCTTCACCCAGTTTGAATCCAATGCATTGTGAACATGTCAGCTCATTTGACATGAAGGGCAGGATGCACAGTCTGGTGATGTTGTGCTCTGCTTACCGCTGTTAGCGCATGTTTCTCAACAATTTAATCTAGTTTTCTATAAGACTACCCCAAGACAGCTCATCTGTTTTAATAGCTGTTAGAAAATGTCTCCCGAACAATGTTGGGTAAATTAGGCAGTGCACTTTTGGAAAAAGTTTTTTTTTTTGGGCCACCATCTGGGAAAGGCCCAGTGTGCATACGTATATGGCAGGATTAAGTGTGAAACTGTGGACTGATGTGTGAGACGGTGAATATTTGCTGAGAGATGGTATCATGTCAGGAGGGTGTAATAGAATAGCTAATGTGAGAAATTTCCTGGTGTTTCTTTAGGGGAATTGAGTTGATGCTTATATCACATCAGAGAACTTTCACTTAAGTGCCACAGTGGTATACCAAAGACCATCAGAGCATATCTGACCCTCTGCACAGGAAAGATTGAATTCTTCTCTGCTATTATTATTATTGCATGAGGATGTAGAACAGTGGAATGTCTGGTTCATGTGTTTGGTGGGAATAACCACCACACAGAAGGTGGTAGTAAAATGTCTTTATAATAAATAATATAATAACATATGTGATTATAAATGTCCATTTTAAAGGTTGGTGCAGCTTTAACTGTGCAGTGTTATACTTTTCACATACAACATGCCATATTTGTTCTGTGTTATGACAGAGCAACACATCATACCGTTTGTGAGTACTGATCAGTTTGGGTAACGATTTCCACAAAAATTTTTGTAAACCTTTCATAATCTTTTCAAGCTTTTAATAAACTTCACAGGGCAACAGTTAAAGGGAATTTGAAATGTCTGCAATGTAGGGTGCAAAATATATAAAACATTATTTAAATATGCATAGCATTTAACAGTCAATTTTTCTATCTTTGCTGAAAGAGCATGCACATTGGTTATTTATAATTTGTTTAAACTTGATTAAACCTTAGGCAGT